>NC_142850.1:16702575-17005606 GCF_061612785.1 Hesperophylax consimilis | reverse complement strand
AAATATATATATATTACTAGCTGTATCACGCCACTGTGGCTACATCCAGAACTTTTAAGAGCATTCTCGAACTTTGTAGACTCACCGACACACTCAGTTTGGAACCTTATAGAACCTTCTTGAACTTTCTCCTTCTAGAGCATTCAAGAACCTTCATGAACTTTCTGGAACTTCCATACTCACTGACACAGTCGGCAGGCCCATTCTGAAATAATCTAAAGCATTCGTGGCCTTCCCATAACAGAGCATATTATCGTCACCCACTCCAACCTAACTAACTTACTTTCGATGTGACACGAAGAGCTATCTACCACAATAACCACCGGTGGGTTCATGGTGGGTTGCAGTGGCTGGTTATGAAGAAAATTAGGCATGTAGGAAAACATTGGTTTCTTTTTATAATATATATTAAAATATTGTATTTATATTTAAGCAGGCAGCATTCTGCTGATGTGCTCATATCTAATTTCCAGAGATGTGCTTTATTTCAAATAAATCCATTTCAAATGGAAATGAAAAATGGGTATTTTCCATTTTACATTTTAAATGCTTTTCTCAATGCATTTTCCATTTTAAATGCTTTTTTGCAACATTCTTCCTATTATCTCCACTCATCTTTTTTTCATAAGCCCCAAATATCAGTCAGTCCTCAACCTCGCTACGAGAGATAATTTACATTTGTCAAGTTGCTCCCTGGTAGGAGCCCTGGCAATTGAGTGATACCATTACAAAAAATACTGAACATGGGGCCATGACACTGTAATATTAAATGTTAGATAGCAGTTTCTATGTTTTTACGTTGGCAACATTAGTCCTGCGCAATTTTTTTGTGGTTTCATAATCCGTAGTCGTGGTGTTTTTGGATTTACCATCATGTAATATGTTTGTTCTACATTGATGTCCATTATTAAATGACAAAATTGTTTAAAAATTCTATAATTATTTTAATTGTTTGACCTGAGAAACCATTTTGCATTTTCAATGCATTTTGAAAATAGGTATTTAGCATTTGAAATGCTTTTCTAAAAACCATTTTACATTTTGCATTTTCAAATGGAAAAGTTTTGACCCATTTCCATTTTGCATTTCAAATGGTTTTGGGTACCCATTTTGCACATCTCTGCTGGTTATGAAGAAAATTAGGCATGTAGGAAAACATTGCTTTCTTTATATAATATATAAATATTGGATTTATTTAATAAGCAGGCAGCATTCTGCTGATGTGCTCATATCTAATTTCACAATAAGTTTAACAATAATTGAATTGATTTATAGTAAAAAAATAAGTTAATTCTTTCATCTCTCCAAATAAAAATCCAATCGAGCTTAAAATTGATTATTTGTAGCATAGAGGACATGTTGTGGAAGTTTGTCCAATCATTGAGTACTATTTTCGGTTAAAATTATTACCTATGTATTTTGTTGAAACTTTTTTTTTCTCATCATCTTTATATTTTCTTTACTAGTTGTACCCCGCCACGCCTTGCCGTGGCTGAGTCTGTCTGTGCAGATAGAGAAACAATAGCGTATGTTGCTTTTACGTCCAACACATGACGCGGTTTAAAAAAGAAAAACATGATTTTACCTGTTACATGTGACATCTATATAATAATACAGGTACATAAAAACACACATGTATTCGAAAGCTACGTTGTATCAAAATTTCAAAGCAATCATTGAAGAACTTTCGGACATTTAAGAGTTTGAACAAACGAACATTTACATTTTTATTTATATATAGATAGATTGTTTTAATGTTTAAGTATTATTATTTATTATATTATTTACCTTAAGGCGATGCACTACGTCGTGTAATATTTTAAATTGAGCCGCTATCAATAACAACCCTTACGTAGATGGCGATAAAGTTTAAATTCCCGCCTAACACCATCCGCCTGTTTTGATTTATGCAAGAAAAAAACATGCCCAAAAAGTGCCTTTAATTTTATTTTGTGGATGTTCAGGGATAAATATTTAATTTTATCCCGATCATTTTATAAATAACTTAATTTGCCACATTATACAATAAAATTATAACCGAAAATGGGATTGTAAGTAGGAGATTTTGAACTTTAAAGCAGTTTTCATAGGCCTTATACATTATTTTTTTCTGGGCTTATAAAAAGACTTATCTAAAAAATACTCGATTATTTCAAAGGCCAAGATGTATTCTACTCGCAGTATTTAATTAAAGCATCTGAAACATTTCTGGGCGACCAAATTTTCAAACCAAAAACACATGATTTTGCATTACTACGTATGGCATCGCCAATACAAATAGCTCGTAAATTATTATGTAAAAGCCCACTAGGACGTGTAATAAATAAATAAGGGGGAATACAAATTTAAAAAAAAATCATCTTTAAGGTTTCGCATTTATTAAAAGATGCATCATTATTTATGAGATTGTTTTTTTTAATACTTTCAAGAAAGCATTATTTTTTATTACCATTTCCAACAACAAAAAACATACTAGCAATGGGTCCATAAACCAAAACATTGGTTTTACAACATTGTTTATGGTTCAATAATATTTTTATTTGAGATTTTCTTTGCATGAATTATTTTAGATTATTTAAATAATACTGAATAAAATGTTATAAGAAAAATACATATATTTATGTTTCACAGTACATTAAAAGGCACTAAAAATTCTAATATGATTTAGAGTTTTTATGGAGGGGTTGATAATTCAATGAAAAAAAAACGAAAAAGCGGCTCCATTATTGTTTAAACATTTCATAACATAAACACATTTTCAAAAACGATTTCCGTAAAAAAAATCTAATTTTTAATACCTAAAACTTACTGAATAAGACTGAATGTATAAAGAAATGGAATTCTACTATAACTTCCAAAAAGTAACCATTAGATATGAAAAATTTGAATCTAGCACCAGCTTATGCAAACAATTTAACAAAGTTATTTACATCACTTCCCGACATTTGATCGAGCTGAAACTCGACAGATAGACTCATTGTCGATGACAATGCTTTCTATAAACTTTTGGTGGCACATTTATCTGAAATTGGAAGACATTACATTTAAAAATTTACAACAGTTAATATATGAAATAAATGTTGTACTAAATATGGTACTATCCAATTAAGATTTGATTTAGATGTTAGCAGTGTTGACTCCAGTTCTTGGGAGGAAGGATCAGGTCTGATCTGAGGCAGGTGTTCATCGCTGATTTCCGCATCTTGTTGATCGGAATCAGGCTTCAAAGAATAAAACAGGATTCACTATCAAAGCCTTGATCAATTCGACTCGAAGATTATTTTTCTTACTTATGGGGCTCTTCGTCAATACATTTTCTTTAATATTATTAAGTTCAGGGATTACCAGAATGACTTACATATTACTAGAGTAATCTACTAGACTAGCAAGTCATTACATGAGGCAATCAACTTTCAAGTGGTAATGGTATAATCAGTGAACGCAAAGAAAGGGACTGGCTTAAGAATTGAATGCAATCTCCACCAGGTAGGGTATTGGAGCTTGTCGAGCCATCTGTAGGAATCTTTAGCCCTACTAGTCACCAAACAGAATCTGTCAGATCCTTAGATACTTACTGAATAAGGCTGGCCGCATACATACGTTTTCCGTATTCGATTTCCGAATTCGTTTTCCGTATTCGGACATCCGAATGCACATAATCAGTAGAAAATACATTAACTGCCGCACACGTTCGATTTAGTTCCGAACGGAACAAATTCCTTACGCACGTTCCGAATGCAAACCGGCGCGTTCGGAGAAACCGAATGGAAAAAACCTAATGACGTCATGTGGAACGCAGCTCTTGCATACATTTTGCTTGTGCCGACGCAAACGTTCGGAAATTTCCGTTCAGTTATTCAGTGTTGCCAACGGATCTTGACCTAATATCGCCGTTTCTCATACATAAGGTAGAGTAAAGTAGCCGAATTTGTTGTTAGGTGGGACATGTTTAAAATTGATGTTTTCACGTGAAAATAAAAATTTCGTGGGGGAGGGGGTGGCTAAAGAATTTAAAAGAAATAAAATTTGTCCCCAGAAAATAAAAAAAATTCATGGGAGGGGGTGGCTAGAGAATTTCAAGAAAATATTAAATTTGTCCCCAGAAAAATTAATTTCATGGGGGGGGGGGGTGGCTAGAGAATTTCGGGACATGTTTTTGAAGTAGCTTAATTGGCGACCAGTCGCCTTTTAGATTTTTTCGGCGCCGATTCTCGCTCTGAGTAGCCTAAATGGCGATATATCGCCCTTGTTGGCAACACTGGTACTGACGTTTATACATTCCGAATGAAGAAAAACGAACGTTTGCGCTAGTCTCACGGAATTCCGAATACGGAATTCCGAATACGGAATTCCGAATACGGAAAACGAATTCGGAAATCGAATACGGAAAACGTATGTATGCGGCCAGCCTAAACCACAAAAACTTGTAAGAGTTTGGCATGAGAATGTCGCCGACCAGATTGTCGTAAGCGCTGTTAAATAATGTCAGTTACCGTGTTAGGATGAGCATATAAATAAGTTTATACATTAAAAGCCAGACACGAAAAAGACAGAAATTATCACAAATGACCTTACACTGTTTTGCCGATTATAATTAATATTATTATTTAATGCTTTTTTTATTAAAATTCAAAATGATGTTTTCAATTTATTTAACAAAATAAATACGATACGTAATAATAAACATATGTTGATTGACAAAATAACCAGAAAACTATTATTTTGAAATCCTAGTGTGTATATTTGCGGATAGTTCTGGTGAAGGGTTGCTTGAAATGACGTTAGCCATGTTTAATGACCAGATATGAACAGCCAAATACTTATCCAGGTAGTTCCCAACCTTCTTCATCCCTTCCCACTCTCTGCAGCCTCACAACATACCCCAAATTAATAAGAATTATTAAAAAAAAACAATAGGTAAAAGTGTTTTTATTTTTTATATTCTCTGCGATACTCTATTGGCAACATTTCTTAATTGACCATAAACTTTGGAAGGTGGCGACCCCAGAATAAGATTGCAAACCGCTCTCCTAGCCAGCTGAATATTCTGGTAGCTGCCCAGGATGTGAATTTTGGAATCAGCGAGAATGATTCTGGTTTTGGTGACATTTTCTATGGTGAATTTAGTTCTGCCTCCTTTTCCGGCCAAACGGCCAATGGCGCGGCTCATGTGATCGCCTCTCAGGGTTTTGACATCTTTTACTTCGAAGCTCTCAACGAAAAGATCATCCAATCGCAGAAGGGCTAATGCATCTTCTACTTCAAAGCCATATATGAAGGCCTGAAAAAGAAGAGATAAATATTATTAAATGATGTAAACGAAACTAGCGATGGATGCAATCGACATAATACACTAATTATTTTTTTGGTAAACTAATGTTTTAAGACAAGATTTTTTATGCATAGCAAAGGTAACAATTATTTTATAAGCAATAATTATTAGCCTGAAACACTCATCCACATTGAAAAATCTCCTGATAAAAGATACATGACGCCAACGGGACTTGAACCCATGTCCTTTCGATTTCCGGTCGACAGCTCTGACCACTGAGCTATGGCGGCTTATCTCTTATCCGCGAAATAATTCAATATATGCCGCCATAGCTCAGTGGTCAGAGCTGTCGACCGGAAATCGAAAGGACACGGGTTCAAGTCCCGCTGGCGTCATGTATCTTTTATCAGGAGATTTTTCAATGTGGATGAGTGTTTCAGGCTAATAATTATTGCTTATAAGACATAATACACTACTGAACTACCATAAGTCAAAATGTGTCAAACTGGGTCACCGGTTCACTCAGTTCATTAGGATGATGGACACACATATTCTTAGGATTAATTTGGTAACCAATTTAGTTCATATAAATCAGAAACTATTATTTGTTTCAATACTTCTTCTGGGCCAAGCCATAGCCAGTGGGCTCCGCGCAGTTGGGACACTTGTGCGATGTTTTAAAAATAAATCTACTGCTTAGAGTGATCCGTCATAAATAGAATAGTGAAAAGGTATTGAATTTTTTTTGAGAAGATTAATAATCTAGTAAAAGTAAAAGAAAATAGTGTCTGGCAGGTAATGTACAGTAAAATCATTAATAACAAGATTCATAAAACTGGAATGGCTTCGCTGCGGGGCATCATGGAACAAGGATGGAAGAAAGAGGCCAAGAGTCAGGGGCAAGAGTGCCGGGGGAGCTGAATGGTTCTTTTTTTTTTTTACATTAACTCCAAAATTATTTACCTCGGGGCCAACGTCATATTTAGGGATGCTGTGTGAAGGGTATTTTGTGGAAAGGAAGGAGTGAATCTGGGCCTTGAAGAGACCTATGTTGTAGGAGGGAGGAAACACAGAGGCCTGCAAATCGTTCCACAACGAGTCGCAGAAGTGACCAGTTCTCATGTGACAAATATTAACTATGTACAAATGTTGGGCGCGGTTGGCGTGTTTCCCAACTGTGCGCCGGTGCTGAAGGAATCAATGATGCTAGTTCCTCGGAGCATCTTCCATTGAAATACCAGTAGAACAAAAACAGCATTTCCACCCAACACCTGTGCTGTAAAGATTGCAATCCGTTTGTTAAGATAGGAAAACCTACCAAATGGCCAGCCCGATTATGCAGAGTCGAGGGTTTTTTCAGGTAGTTTGGGGCTCCAGACCAGAGGTGGCTGCCAAATTCAACCGTGGGGCGCATTTGTACAGGGTTAACAGTTGTGTACTATTAAAGTATCAGTGTGTGAAGGTAAACACAGCATTTGGGCAAAATTAACTGGTAAGAAACCTGGTGGAGTTTCTTAGGCCTGGTTCTTGGAATAAATAATTAATAGAATGAAACAATATTGACCTTGACAAAATCAGCAGCCTTCTGCAAGTTTGAAATATCCGTAGTCTCGGGTCCAATCTTGATTTCTACATTCCTTGTCTTCAGGTTGAATCTGACGCGAAGCAGTAAATGTTCCACTATGGGGCTGAAAATCTGTGCCCATTTTTCTTTCAATGGTGTATATCTGAAATGAAATAACAAAAAATATTAATATATTTATCCTACAAAGAATGAGAAGAACGAAAGAGTAATTACGTTAAAAAGAAAACATTTTTATTTTAATTGGTTTTTTTAGTATAACATATTTATGTTTTTAGGGGCCGTTCAAGTATTATGTAAGCACTATAGGGGGGCAGGGGGGTCTTTGCTTTGCTTATTTTTGATGAAATGGGGGGGTGGGGGGGTCGAGATAGTGATTACGTCAGCACTGCTCAGCAGTAGTTATTTTTTTTTTTACACATTGTCTATGTTTGAAAACCGAATACATATTCGGGGATTCCCACTGTGTCAATAAAGTTTGTTTAAATGAATATTATGTGCATTAAAGTCCTCTATCCTAGGTCTATTTTATAAGTGCTGCTTATAAATCAATAAAAAAACAGAATACATTAACAGAAAAATGCATATAGGTACCAATTTTTACGTAAGCATAGGAGGGGGGGGGGTAAAAGCTTTGCTTACTTTTGGTGACAAGAAAATTTAAAAGAAATATATTTTAAAATAAAAATGAAAAATTCCATAACAACGATAACAAATTCTGAATCACTTCTAAAAACCCATCTAACTATTCACCCGGAGCTACCAGACGAGGAAATGACCACGACTAAGGAACTGCCTCAATATTTACATTGTTCCCCCACCACTACCCACCAAACGAAAATACGAACTCCAATCACAGTAAACCTCCGTAAAGATCCCAAAACGAGCTTAATTACGATTTCAAATTACCATTTCCGATAACGTCAAACTACATTATGGGAAACTGATCGTAATTTTAACCAGTAAATAAATATCAACACCAATGATATGCCAAAATAATAACCCCTGAAAACTGAAACCTACCTGTATTTTCTACACTTCGAAATTGTTGAGTATCAAACCTAATATGTAAAACTATGTAAATGTATATTTTATTATGTAATAAATAAAAGAGATGTAAGGTGACGGTTAAGGTGGGTTAAAATGACTTGGATAGAACTATTGCATACAATTTTTGCAACCCTGCATGCAGTATATAGCAGCCGGGGAAAATACCTAACCAAACTAACACTCAATGAACGGGGAGTTTCTCATCGATGAACGCCCGACCCGCGTTGGCCCTATAAATACAGGGCCAGAATCGATGTTCAAGCAGTTCAAACCAATCACCGAACAACTAACACCCGAAAACAACCAAAGTCTTCAAGTTGTAGTAAAAATATTTCAAAAAGAAAGAAAAAATATGTATTACATGAGTTATCAGATGGATAATTTGACATTAACAATATTTGAACAATAAGTACTTATTAATCATTATTCCTAAGATAATAAAGACAGCTAGTTATAATTTGGTTTACTTGATTGTGCCATGTCTTCCTCGGGCGTCTCCAACTTCTTCTACCCTTCACTTTGTGTCATAAACATCTTTTTATAATAATATTATTATATTAGCAAACATGTTACTATTTATTACGTATTATGAAATGCTGGAAAGTACCCTGGATTGACAACCCGAGAAATCATTTATAATTAAAAAAATGTGCCGCACAGAAATAAACGATTATGTGTTACTTTTTGACTTACAAATAATATATTACAAGAAAAAAAACTGAGAAAGGATATGGATCATCAGTTATTACGGATGTACCTTAGTGGTAAATATTGGATCTTTGTGAAAAAACGAAGCCCTTTTCATTCAGTAACATATTTTGTGTTGAAATTGTTAATTCAACCACATTTCGTTCCGGCCGTTCTGGAAGACGTTTATATAGACAAGTCCATGTCGAATGTCGCATGCACTAAAAATTAAAATTTCTAAAAAATATAATTTGGATTTCAATGTTCTTCATTCAGCAAGTGAGACTACTGGTGTATCAGTTACCAGGATCTCGATTTTATGTGAAGGAAAGACATAAAAAACTATGAGAGGTGGTGCATTATTTTGAAGGAAAAACAACTTCCACAAGAAAAAAAAATGATGATTTTAATAAAGCAGCGATATGTACGTCGAAAAATTCACCAATTTTACTTGCTTGCTTTGCCGAATTTTACACAAGAATTATAAAAAATTCACGATTGATAAAGTGTAGACAGCAACAGAGAATATTTATGGAAATTTCTTGAAAAACTTGAAACTTTTCGTATAAAAAATATAAATCACTAGTAAAAAATAATGGTTCGTGTATTGGGAATCGTGTAATAAAAGCTTAATTCTTGTGTAAAATTCTCGTCCGTGCACATGATAAAAAAGTATCTAGTTAACTCCAGCAAGAGACGTTATGCAGGCGGGATAAAAAAGGATCTAATTAACGCCAGTTCGAGCGCCATCAGCCTTCATCACCCGGCCCGCGTTTTTTATAAACCATTCAATCTCCCCAGGCATTGATTTAAATTACCGACTTCAACAATCCTCTAGTGTCGCATTTCTTTTCAACTTAGGCGTTATACCGTTAGAGCTTTGAGATGCACTCTTATTCGCAAATATGTTTTGATTGGGTAATATTTTTTTATAAATACAAACACAGGCGCGAGTTTTGGCAAATATATTTTTTACGTGTTATTTTTGCGATAAAATTGGGTGTTTTTATGCCGTTCTCTAAGACCTGAGCTTTATAGGTAGAAAAAACAATTTATACAGATTAATTAATATATCTCATGTACGGGCGAACCAATGATCTCAACATTCAAAAGCATAATGTGTGAATACCCTTAAGTTGACATGCAGCGGAATTCGACAAGTTTAGCTAGAATTTTACCAATAATATTGCAAAGTGTTTTTTTTCATGTATTGGGGATCAAGACGAGAGGTGGCTGTCAAATTCAACTTGTGATTGTATAGTCGGCAGTTGTGTTCTATTTGTATCTGCGGGCCCTGTACAAACAGTACACTCAACTTCTGAAAGGCTAACTTAACTTTGGCTTCGATGGAGCCCCCGTGCCTGAGCTAGTAACTTAAGGTTACACCAAGATTTCAATGGATAACTAATACTTTCAACTGTCCAGCCTCATGTAATAAAGTGTATTATCATTATAGGTTTATCAAAGCACCACAAATAGGAATATAACTTACCTGTGAGCTGGTACGGCAATTTTTCGCATATCTTTGGAAGCTTCGTCATCACCTGCAGCGCCTTTTCTGGCCATTTTGGCCTTTCGTCGTGTATTTTTGGGTTTGCCTTCGATTCCATTGTGTTCCTCCACGACCATCGCATCTCCAGATTCCGATACTGCCCGCCGTTTGCCTTTGGGTAACCTCACCGGATTTTTGGCAGGCAAAAAGTCGTCGACATTTATCTCAACCTTGTCTAACTCCATTTTGAAATGATAATAATAACTTAGTGTGAGTTATTCTACCTTTTCCCGCTGTAAAAGCACTGTTTATAATAAGTAAAACAAAGTTTTTATTCGTGAGAGAAGCAATCTGTCACAAATGACAACACGTGCCAAAACAAAAGGAAAAATCGGAAAAATGTTGGGAAATATTTTAGATTGCCATTCTGTAATATATTTTCCTTACATTTTATGCAACGAAAAATATTAAACTAAAAATTCCAGTAGGTACTTGATTCACACCATCTAAAAAATAAATTTTAGCATTGACAACTACTGAAAAAAAGTGCTAGTTCAAGATTCATAGAAAATATATTTTCTACAAACCGTGGTGCAAATATATTGTTGATACTTTAAATTGAATATGATTTTTTTATTTAATCAATAATATTGTTATTGGGTTTATAAAAACAGCTTATTTTAATATATAAAAAAATTAAAATGGCGTTCTACAAATTAAACTTAATAACAATAAATAAATTGAATATGAATGTTTTATCATCTGTATGTATAGGACTAACAATTACCTATGATTTGTTATTACCTTATTATCACTAAACGCAGTTGGAATTTAATCGTTTTACATAATAATATTCACATTTGCTGGTATAAAATTTACAATGATAAATATAAATAAAATGTTAATTTTCTTTCACAACTGGCAACACAACCACAACGAACCCACCAACCAAACGACGGCAACACCGAACCACAACAGAATTTAAGTTTTCGAATAATTTCAACTTTCAACGACCGGTTATTTTTGTCTTTTTCAAAGTCTGTTAGTTTTGTTATGGTTTAGTTGAAGTTGAATGAAAAAAATCTATCCTCTTATGAATGTATTATTTTTTAAACCTACGTACTCTTGATACATTCAAAATATTCTTTGTCGGTTTTACAAATTTGAGGTACGGCCGTTGAACAAATTTTGTTATTTTTTGCCGTAATTTATTGTCATCATCACGATCGTGGTTTCAGTTTATTGGTGTTTTTTTCCCCGTGGATAGTCAAACAAAGTTATTATTTTGTAGGACAACCTTCACTTAAAGGTTTTGGGTATGGCGCTGTCACAAGTGAGACGTGAAGATATTGAAGGGCACTTGAAAGATGTTCCACATGAAGAAAAGGAGGAAGTAGCTGCTCTTACGAGCAAAATAATGACCCACGAAGCTTATGGAAAACCGTATGTAACAAGCATTATATTTATTTCAGCTGGAGTGCTAGACTTGTACATGGTTCTTATGAAGCAGAATTCATATAATATATTATAAAGTGTTGACAAACTTCATCTGTAATGTAGTTTTGAATTACCCTCATATTGCATTTTTAAACAATACCTGCTTATCTTCATGGTTCTCTTTCACGCATAGGCATGGTATTTCAATAATTTTTAGTAATTTATCTGCCAGGGCTCCTACCAGAGTGCAACTTGTCCGATGTTAATATCTCTCTTACCAAGCATAAGAAGCAACTGGTATACCAGCCCAATCTGTAAGCCCAGGCTGTTAACTTCAGCCAGGGACGGCGACTTGCTACGGCATCAAGAAGCCAAAGAGCTGATAATACCTAATACAGTGCCCTTGAGGTTTTCAGCAGCGCCAGGCGCTGTTTGGGTCAGGGGTGGCCCTGGAATCAATTAAATTTGTATCTAACAAATAGTGACCCGATAAATCATCAAAATGATAACTCATCACATCTTTATAAAGTCATGGAAAGTGATGAAACAAAAACTTTATTAACTGTGTTAAGTAGGTTAGGTTAAAAAAAAAATTTAAATTTAAATTTATATCACTTTTTAAAAGTGTGTTGAATAGTCACTGTGTTGAGTTAGCATGGAACCCTAACAAATATTTTTAACTCTGTTGTAAAATTTAGTCACAATACATTTTTATTTAGATATTATAATATAATAATTATATGTATATACATTATATCATGTATATTATAATAATTTTTTGTAATTTTTTGATAAGCCAAAAAATACATTTTATTGTTAGAACTTAGAAATGTTATCAAAATTTAAAGTTTTCGAAAACCTGGCCTACTAGCCATTGCCACAAGTAGTCGGTGCGATGTTTTGAAGTTTTCTCTCTTATGTTCAAAACTCTATAAATTTATGGTCTATGTCAAACAGTCGTTAGATGGGATGTGTATATGATATCAGTTGTAACTTTGTTGAACTAATGACCATTTTCATAGAAGCCTAGCATCGAAACATCACTCGTTTAAAGGGAGCATTCTCACATACAGTCACATTGATAATGTGTCAAGAACAAAGTATATCATTTTGGTCAGCATGATGGTTCTTACCTAAAAGATACTTTCGAACCAAGGCGTCTTTAGGGATCCAGGCGTGGTAGTTCTAGGCCATCTCGTTTATTCTATTGCGCGCATAGGACAGAATATGCCAGCTGGGGACATTCTTTAAATTGACACAGCGAATCGTGTGGACTTGTGAATGAAAGCTTCTATTAGAGACAACAGATGTCACTGATCGTCACTAGCCACCGCCGCTCGCAGTTCTGCTGTTTCGCTGTACATTACAAATAAATTAAGAATAAGACCAGTTGTTTGATGCATATAATTTATTATTATTGTTCTCTTAAAATTTTGGGGGGGTCAAACACCAACTAACCTAAAGGAAGAACCGATAGTTATTTTGTTTGCTTGTGTTTCAGTTACCAGTGGGGCCCCAGTGACTTTGAGCTGGGCTGTGGTATGGGGAAGGGGAAGTTTGGCAGAGTTTACTGCGCCCGTGAAAAGAGGACCGGACACTTGGTAGCTATTAAAACCCTCTTCAAGTCCGAACTGGTCAAATGCAATGTGGAGAGGCAGGTTCTCCGGGAGATTGAGATACAATCCCGTTTAAAGTAAGTTATTTCAAAGTTAAATACATTTGTATACAATGTACGTAAAATTAATGCACTCTGTCTTAACGTTAAAAGTTATTATTTAGTAACACTAACAGCCGTTGTTCCCAATCCTACTGATCAACTGTTCAGCCAAAATTTTGGCTCAACATTCCTCAAATGCACAACTAGGCTCTTCCCAAAGCAACTCTCCGATCAAGCTTGTGTTGGGAAGAGCAGCTAAAGGAACCAAACAACTGGATTAACCTCTGGCTCAGTAAAAGTGTTAGTTATAAAAAGTGTCAACAGAGTGAAACATGACGTCGAACTTCATTCCGTTCACTCACTGTTTTTCGTATTGCATATTGCCAATTTATTATTATTTTTAGTATCAAATTAATATAGACAGCAAAGATGAAGATACTAATGAAAATATTTATAATAGATATAGGGTAATGGATGATAATATTGAGTTACACAAGCGGCGACCGCCAAATATTGAAAGACAAAGATTTCTTTAACCGTATTCGAAATGCCATTTGAATTCTGGATGATGTTGTAAACTCCACAATATTCATGTTTTCATTCTGCGTGAAGTTATTGCTATGTTTTGGTTTGTATTTTTTCCATGTTGCTTTGTTTCATGTTAACACACAGAGGAGAAATGTCAATAGACAAATTTGTTTTAATCTACTTTCGCTGCATTAGTAAAAGTCAAGCGAAGACTTTATTTTTAATTTACATGCGTTTATTAAAAAATACAAAATGTCGGTTTATGCATTAATATGTAGGTACTTAAACAAATTATGTGTTTTAATAATAAGTGCAATATTAATTTAACCTTTACGCCGCTAAGCGCATACGTATGTGTGCAAATAAACTGTGATCTCAGCACAATGCATGCAACATAATTATGTGCATTCATTTTCTTAGAAGACATATGAACATAAGAACTTTGTTAAAATTTTATAAAATGAAAGAAATGATTAGATACCTTCTTACATATTTAAAAAAATGTTATTAGTTTTTTTTAAATCTTGTTGTATTTTATTAGTTTATTTATTTTTATTGCATAAATTATTATTTTTTTAAATTTTATTAATTCTCACTTAATGTTATATGTTGTCCTGTGATGTTTTTGTTGGCATCTCCCTGCTATTTTGGAAAAATATATAGTCTGTACTTACTAAGACCCTAACTATTATAACTATATGTATATACTATATGTAACTTTAATATTTATATTATTTTGTTGGTGTTTTCAGGCATCCAAACATACTAAGATTGTTTACTTGGTTTCACGATGATAAGAAAATATACCTTGTGCTAGAATTTGCCGATGGCGGAGAGTTGTACAAATACTTGAAGAAAGCTGAGAATGGCAGGTTTTCAGAAAGGAAAGCTGCATATTACACTTACCAGGTAAATACAACGCCTTCTGCTTCAAGTGTTGCTAGTTGTGTGTATTGTTGGCATCATGAAAGGAGATAGTAATTACTTGTGTTTATTTGCAGATTGCCCGCGCCCTAGAATACTGCCACCAGAACAATGTCATCCACAGAGACCTGAAACCTGAGAATATCCTGGTGGCCTCTGATGGGACGTTGAAGTTAGCGGACTTTGGGTGGTCCGTGCACGCTCCGTCCAAACTGCGAAAGACCATGTGCGGCACCCTGGATTACCTGTGCCCCGAGATGGTGAATGGAGAGATGTACACCGTCAGCGTGGACCAGTGGTGCCTCGGGGTGTTGTGCTATGAGTTCCTCGTGGGATCGCCCCCCTTCGAGACGGAAAACCAGTCCGCCACCTATAAACGCATTGTCAGTGTCGACATCAACTACCCCAAGTGGGTATCTCGCGGCGCCAAGGATTTCATTTCCAAGGTATATCATCATTGGACAAATACTGAACATAATATATTATATAATGAATGGAATCCATCATGTTGTGTTATCTTTTCAGCTGTTGAAGCTTCGTAGCTCTGAGAGGATGTCTCTAAATGACGCCATGAAACATCCTTGGATTTTGGAGCACATCATGAAGAAGAAAGTTCCTCAGTAAGAGTCTTAATCTGTTTTTTCAGATGACCCCATATTTTTGCTCTCGTGGCCTAATGATATCAGAGAAAACTGAATTAAAAAAAAAATAATAATGTTCTCCTTATTCTTAGGGTTTATTTTAATTTGTTGAGAAGTTGTGATATTAACCACTCGAGCGACAGCGTTTTTAAAAATACAGTACTCTCTCACTAATTTTCCACTCCAAAAACCGGGCAAGAGGTATTTTGTAAAAATGAATAAATACCGCTACCAATCTTTTGTAAAAATTCAGTTTTTTTTGTTTAAAGTTAAGATATCATGTTACCTTATTCTAGTAAAAAAACTTATAGAAATACATGCGACAGTTGCTAGAATACTCTAGCTAACAAATACGCTAGGACTAACTGAAATGTCCTTAAACAACAATTATCCCTGGTGAACGCAAACTAGAATCACTATACTGACTGTCCTACTAATTAGATTCTCACACACCCGTTCAACGTTGGTTTTTTATAAAACAGGTCACGAACCTGATTTAAGACCGTTTTAACCAAAAGAACACCATGGTAATAAATCAAGTTTTTAATTATGTAACTACAAACTCGTGAACGTTTTCTGCTGATTAACTAAATGTTAGGTATATTGCTATATTCCTGAAATCGACCAGTGATTCTGATTGTTTTCTGGAAAATATGTTTTATAAAAAAAGCCACTTTAAAAATGTTTAAAGAGCATTTTTAAATAGTTTATTTTTAGCGATCAACAAATATTCCGGAAGGCGATTACATACTATGAATTTTTGCACGAAAGCAGCCTGGCTGGTTTTAGTAAAACTTAGAATTGACCTTACTCTGTCGGATGACAACAATGTCTTATTTTTTGCCAAAATTGTGGACTGGCTGCTTTCTGCATAACTACATTCAATTGAGCTTGATATTGTGCTTTCAACTAGTAAAAATAACAGCAGATTATAGAAGTTGTTGGATAATCGAGCGGTAGATTAATGAGACAGTACTGAACTTATTATTTTTGTAAGATATTTATTATTAGGTATTTATTATTATTTTTTTTTTACTTGTTATGTTGTGTTGTCTCCTTACTTTAATTCAAATAGATTAAGTCAGGTTAGATCAGAATACTTCAATACCTTTTCTCTTATTGTGTTTCTTGTGAAAAATATAGTTTAATTAATTTTATTTTACATGCTTTTGTATCCAATATCCTGTTTTCCATTACACCTTTAATACTATTAATTGCGTTCTAACTTGTAACAAAATTAATTTTGAAGATAAAAAAATATTTTGTACATTTATCAATAGTAAAAATATCACTTGATTTGCATGTTAAGGTGCGACTATTCAATTTCAATTTTTCATTCGAAATTATCATCATAATCATTTTTATTTTATAATTGTTATTGTAAAAAAAATATAATTTAACCCTCATGCATCGAGTGACATAATCCTAATTCTGATGTCAATGTATAAAGTTTATTTTAATAAATAATTTCAACCAAACATATATTTTACTCAGACTATGTCAGGTTCATGCGTGTGACTGCATTCAAGGGAATTAGCGATGCTAACCAAATTTGGGTAGCTACCGCTTGAGTGGTTATAATATGAGCATTTTATTACCAAAAAATTTTGTAAATAAATATATTTTAAATTTCGAAAACAACCACCATATACAACCTAGTTACACAAATATAAAACATGTCACAATTTTAGTAATAAAATATAAAGCAGTATTATAATCCTGCAGGAGACGCAGAATATGCAATATGCATAAGTTGTAAAATCTAGCAAGAAACTCAAAAGGGAATATATTTTCATTGGAGGGTATAGCCAAATTCCTGAATCCATCCGAGGCCTTCTTTGGAACCTTTCAAAGGCGTGTATTCCAAACCAATGTAATCAGTGTATCCATTCTCCTTGAGACATTCTAATACAAATCTATAGTCAATCTCTCCAGGGGTATTGGGTTCATTTCGCTTAGGTACTTGTGCAATCTGAAATTGATAAGTGTGATTATTATTTATCATGTTAATTTAATAATTATTCTAGTAATGCTACGCTTGTGTAAGTTACCTGTACGTGCCCGACGTAAGGCATAAATTCCTGAATGCTGTGAGCGATGTCGCCTCTTATTTGCTGTAAGTGGAACACATCGAGCATCAAACGTAGATTGGGGCTGTCGATCCTCTTAATGATTTCTAGTGCTGGAAATCATACCATACATTTAAATTGTAAACACTTCATTCATTATTTTGTGCTATTTTCTATAGTGCAGAAATGATTATCTCAATACCAATAATTGATAAACAATATGCCATTCAGCTGTTGCCACTCCCAATTCATCGTTCAAGAGAGATTAAAAAGGGCTCACCCCTCACCACCCTTGCAATTGTGAATCTAAATACGTAAACAAGCAGCACCTCATATCATTTGGCCAACCAGATGTCGAAGTAAGTCAAGCTATAAGTCCACAATGGAGTTCTGCTCTAAACACTAGTATATGGCGGTAAGACGCAGAACTGGCAGAAGAAGGAACTGGCAAGTACATATCACGAGAATAATTCACGATAGCCAACGAAGATATACCACCAACGAGTAAATTGAGTTAGTTTATAACAATAACATAAGTATGTATGAATGTGATGCAAGATGAGAAACAAGGATGGAATGGTATGGCCGCTCAATTAAATAGCGGAATGATTAGTCTTTGGGATAGCCATATTGCCGCCTTACCTTTATCAAAAGAGTTCATAAAGTATTTTGGAACAGAATACTTATTGATTGGCTCTATGAGTCCCACAAGTCCCGCATCTTTCAGTTGTTCTGCTGCATACTTGAGGTTAGCTTCGTATGTCGTCCAATGTTCATTGCTTCTTTCCTCGTCTGTATTTCCTGCCATGACGTGAAGCTTTGTGCATTTTAAAGCCTTAGCGTAATCGATAGTTGTGGCCAAATTCTTCCGGAACTCTGCCTCTTTTCCTGGCTTGAAGGTTACGCCTAACTCTCCTTTCGCTGTATTACCTGTTTATAAACAACATTCAATTTATCAAGCTTTATATATAATACGTCGAGTTCTCGACCTTGGTCGATATTATGACATTATTGCTTGGCCAAATCTATTTCCTTCTCGCTCTGTTACATATTATGTGCATCTCCTACCTGCTATCAAAACTGTCATAATATTGATATGTAAATAATTTCGTGATTGTGTTGTGAATTTGTCTTATACATTACGGAAATCTTGACGGGACACGGCGAAATTGGCGGCTAACACCTTGTCCAGCAAGGCTGTTGGTTCGGCAATAAGCAATTTATCTTGATTGTTTACCAGCACCTTTATTTTCTCATTGTTTCTTAGCTTCGTTATACTTACTAAATTAATTATAAACATTGATATATGTAATATATTTATAGAGCAAGCCTAAGCTGGTGAAATCTAGAATCAAAAGTGGTATAAAGTTACCATTTCCTAATTTTACACATTAGGTATATTCATCCACGTTTCAGGCAAAATTCACCAACCGATGCACAGATTTTAAGATATCTAAATTTGAATGTTGGGGAAGTATAAACTTGCTTGAATGATTTTTATTTTTTTCTATTATAATGCATGTATATATAACTTTCTCTTACGTTTTCAAGTATTTTTGTTTTCAAATTTGCAGTATCTTAAAAGTTTATGTTGTGGTTTGGTGACTTTTGTCTGAACAGGGACAAATAGTATGTTTATTTATTTAGTCTTACCTGTGTAAAGGTTTATCAGAATTTGCTGCACCCCTGCCTTTTCTTTAGCATCCTTCACCTCATCAATAGTACATCCCACGGGGAACCCTGACTCCACAACTTTGAATCCCGCTGCCTTTGCCAGCTGATATCTCTCTGGAAGAGATGCGTTTTCCACAAACATAAAACTCAGATTGGCACAGAACTTCATGGTGAGTCCTCTCGCTGTTGACTGAATACTACTGACTCGCATGAATATTGTTTTTATAAAGACATCTCTTATGAAAGTACTCCAGATAGATAAAACTTGTTTATCTGGTTAACCACCAACACTTGAAAAATAATATGTACAGCTTACGTCAGTTGTAGTGCATATCTTACTAAGATAAGACCTTACTCTTTTTCCAGAATATTTATTTATTTGTGTAGATGTTATGTAATCAAATAAATAACATTAAATAAAAATATTCTCCACCAAGATTTAACCTATTTACACCTGTCACCTGTTGGAATCTGATAGAAGCTGTCACTTTCTTAGGTTGGCACTGACTTGTCTTATCTTATAAGGTGGTTAGATTAGTTATTGTCAAGTTGGCAAAATACATGAGTGGCAAGTTGAAATAATTCAAGGAAAAGAATAGGTACCTTTTATGCTTTTATATTATTATTGTTAGTTTGTAATATATATACGAGATCAGCAACATACTGCAAGCGAAACTTAACATTAAAACATCTGAATTTGAATTTTAATAATATTTTGTAGTCTTTGATAGGCAATTCTAATTATGGTAATGAAAATTCCAGGTAGGTACCTCCCAAAGTTACTGCTCTTTACCCCAGAACACCTTGTATAGTTTAAATCAGTCATGGCCAATTTTACTGGTAGCTTTTTACCATATCCACTTGCGCAATGGAAATTCACGGGTGTTCTGTTTTCGATTCAACCATTCGATTTAGTTAATATCCCTAATATTAATAGGGAAAAATGAACTGATAAATCCACGTAGATTTCATCGCTTATCCCATATTTTTTGGTTTTAAATCGTTGAATATGTAATTTCATTTTCATTTATAAAAATCACATACCTAAATTTGGGTAGCTCGAGTGGATATATTATGACAGTTTGAAAAATTTCATTACCAGTATAGTGAATTATTTAGGGTTAAAATGGTGATTTTTTCATATTCCCAAATATACCAGCAGATATGCATTCTGTGTCTCCGAATCAGCAGAATAGTGTACGTCCTTCTCTCTTATACCTTTCTTTAGATGACACAAAACTAAATTAAACTCATTTAGATAACACACAATTAAAAGTACAAATGATTATGAAACCAGAAATATAAGTAGAATTAATTTGTTTGAATAATATGAGAAAAACAGACTCAGACACGAAATGCCTGAAAGTCTGAAGAATGAATCTATTTAAAAAAAGTTGTTATTCTTAAGTATAAAAATATTATTTTATAATCGATAAAATTTAACCGTGTACATATTAGTTTATGTACGTAAAATGTAATATAAACTAATTCAATAAATCTATCTATGTTTATAAATAAAAATGTAAATGTTCGTTTGTTAAAAATCTTAAATCTCCAAAAGTTCTTCACCAACTTCTTTGAAATTTTGACACAACGTTGCAATCGAATATGTGTGTTTTTATATACCTATATTATATAGAAGTCATCTGTGACAAGTAAAAACATGTTTTTTTTTAGCGGCATCTGTTGGATGTAAAAGCAACACGCGCTGTTGTTTCTCTATCTGCACAGACAGACTGAGCCACAGCAACGTGTGGCGGGGCACAGCCAGTAATAAAAATCTACAAAAAGATTTCTAAGAAGAGAGAAGAGGATTGAAAGAATCTGTAGTTGGAGTGAGATTTCTGTTTGGTTCCATCATTTGATAGCAAGAACAAAAAATTGTGAATGCAAACCATTGGATTGGTGATAAATGAGTACTGCGGATGCTGTATTACGGGTTGATTATTATTATTATCTATTCATTTTTTAAAAGCCATACATTCTCGGATTACGAAGCAGCAGGACTTGTGGGCCATGTAATTAGACTCAAACAACACAAACTTAGTATTGTGTACATTGGTGCATATGTATAAGCTTCCGGCAGTGATGTCCTTGCCGAATGTCGCTGAGAAACAACCTTTTGTCTTGCTTATGCCTACTTATTGTTACCTGCAAGAAAGGGACAACAAGTGTATACGATTCAAAAGGTGCCATGAAATTAATTTCCCGATAGTTTAACATTCAACCCCGTAAGATCTTTCACATCAAGTAAGTACCAACACTGACATGCATTTTCATTGATCGAGAGTTTTGAGGGAGGGTGTTGCAACGGTCGGTTGAGCACTCATGAGCCCTTCGACGGATCTATCTGGTTTTCAGCGTTAAGGAGGTGGATCATAGCCGATGCGTGTCTTTGAATTTTTAATTCAAATCATATTTTAACTGGTATTCTGATAGTATGTTTTAAAATAGAATCAAAGTTGCCTAACAAATCAATTTAGTGGTTTTCGACATCCCTTGCTCAGGCTATGATGTAACAATGCGATGGGTAACATTAATTTATTCCTTGTTACAAATCAGTAAATTAACTTCCAGATCCTTCTACAGTGAGATTAAAGCTTTTCCTAGGAGTAGAATCATTTTCTACAATGTGGGTGTCTTCACGAAAGCATTGTTTTATTTATAATTATTCCTGTATTTTATGTACCCATCCTTTCATTTCCCAAACCTTGTGGAGCAGTGATTCTCCATGTCGACCATCAACAAACTGAAAACACGACAAATGACTCCCCGAACGAGCCTCATTTATCACCAATGCAATTCGAGAACGTCTCTCTAAAAGAGATTGTCAGATCTAAAAGTTTTACACTGTCGATTGTGTTATTTATATTACTCTTACAATTACCTTTCTAAATTCTTCTTATTCATAAAAAGCATTTACTTTGTAGCTTGCCATAATTAAAATATAAACACTTAATTGGATTTATCCTATGTTCTTAACCTTTCCCTTACTGTGTTAAAAAAATACACGCGTTCCGGTGCTGTGTATTCAATACACATCTCAAAATAAGCGATTTAATATCGGAAAAATATGAATATTTATAGCTAATCGATTATGTTTATTATATTTTATATCAAAAGTGATAATAACTGTAATTTAATTGCTGAAAACATGAAAAAACCATCGGCAGATGCTAAAGAAACGTGCGAGGGGTCCACATCTAACGACGATTCGCGGCCAACTGGCTAGCGGCTGGCGGCTGGCACAAACACAGCTGTGCGGTCGTAGGTATCGATGGTCTAAATCAAAAACTACAACTGCAGAAGTGTGGATGTCTCATGTTCCCGCATAGCGAATTAAAGCGGGACATCAATAGCGTGTCATTTCCTCGCACACTCTTCCCGTACTAGTATCACACGTTTGATTGTATTGGTGTATTTGTTCCCGATTTTTAACAAAAAACTCTGATTTTTAATTGAATTTGAAAACTATGTAATATATTATTTTTTAATTCTGAGCATAAATGTATAACGGAGGAATACCTAAAATCTGAACCCAGAATTTATTATATTTATAGAGTTATTAGAAGCAATGTGCAGTAAATACACACCACAGATAAGGAAAGGTTAAGTGGTTTAAAGCATTTTTTTTTAGTTTTGTTTTCCTTTCTATTTTTTAAATATTCTAGACTTTTGTAACTCTTAATTTACTCTTATTGGCCAACTACATAGTATCCTTTTGTTGTTCATCAATCCATGGAAGCTTCTGTTCCTATCATGTTATGTATTACTATCGGCTCCCATCGGCATGTTGACTTTTCAAAGAGGACATTTCAAAGACTAACGTAAATTCTAAATGAAACCCGTCTTCTGGAATTACTTCAAATTATTTTATTTACAATAAATATTAAGGGCCTTACTAATAAAGTGTTTAAAATTTTAAACAACTGATAAATAACCATTTACAATACAAATTTTAAAAACGATTATTAGTAAGGCTGTTACAGTTTAACAATAATAGCAAAAACGACAAAATAACATAATTTATTATTAACTATACAACATCATAACAAGAGAATCAAGATTAAAATACTTAAGTAACATAATACATATTTTCTTTTCACCCGTTAACCTCGAAACTCTTCCTTTCTTTATATTGTGGAAAACAATTTAATGAACAAAATTTGTTGCAGGGGTAAAAATGAAGATATGTTTTGTAAAGAAGATTTATAAATTACTTCTTTTCTAAATCTTATTAATAAAATCGAGTTGCTTTGTACTTTGTGTAACATTTGGAATCGGGCCGCTATCAATAACACGCCTTACGTAGGTGGCGATAAGGTTTAAATTTCTGCTTAACATTATCCGCCTGTTTTGATTTATGCAAAAAAAAAACATTGCCAAACCTTGTGTTTAAATTTATTTTGCGAAGTTCAGACTCAAATATTAAAATGTTTTACGATCATTTTCTATAGAACTTAATTTGCCACATTATACATTAAAACCATAACCGAAAAGGGGTTCTTAAGTAGGAGATTTTGAACTCTAAAGGAGTTTTTATATGCTTTATTTTTTTCTGGGCTTGTAAAAAGACTTGATTATTTCAAAGGCCACAATGTGGTTTTAACAAAACACCTGATTTTGCATTAATTCGTAGTGCTTCACCTAAACGTTTAAATATTGTTGAAATTCATTTGTAGTCCATTGATATTACTGGATACTTTTCGGTCAGTCAAATAGAATATTTTCCTGTTTTAAACATGACATGCGCAGATTGGTTTATTCTAGCGAGAATCCCTTCAGTATTTATTTGATATTGTTGTAAACAGATTATCAATCACCTGTGGCGGGTGGCGTAGATTTGATTTCAAAACGAGAGAAAGGTCAAGTATGCAAAACCATCCCCATTCCCTTTCTACAGAGGCAGATTTTTGATACTTGATGAATTTTGAATAATTGACTATAAAGATTGCACTCTTGAGCTTTAAATAATAATTGAGTTTGGTTGAGATTTCATCATGGTAGGTAAAATATGTTGCATTCTTAAAGTTAACCCAACAAAAGGATGGAACTTGGTTTTGACGGGTGGAATATGAGAAAATAAAGTTTAGGAGGAATATGCATCACCGGTAATAATAGGAAGTACTACATAACTAGCAGCGTTCTCTTAATCTTAACTTCACGGGTGTCTTTGGGCATAAAACAAACTCGAATTGGACCTCCAGTTCTCCATCGTGCTCTATGTGGAATTCCCGTATCAACTGGAAAACAAAAATATAATTAGTACACCATCGATCTTGAGAACGATTCGTTGGTTCCATTCATCATCGTAAATGAAAACCCAAGCAAATGGCCCTCATTCCACAATAATAATTGTAATGACAGACAGTCTGGTACATATAAAAGTCAGCCTGATTGACTGGTGAATTTGGCAGCCACCTCTGGTCTGGAACCCCAAAATGGCTTTGACTCAATGTAGAGAAGGACGTCCCTTTGATAAATTCCCCTACCTTAACAAACAGATTGCAATCTTTAGAGCACAGGCGTCAGGTGGGAATGCTGTCCTTGCTCTACCGGTATTTCAATGGAAGATGTTCTGATGAACTACCATTATTAATCCCTTTGGCAATTGTGAAACTCACCAACGCACGCCCAACATTTGCGCATGGTTGACATTTGTCACCGGTATGGACTGTTCTTGAGTTCAAGAGCTCGGCAGTGGAATGATTTGCGGACCTCTGTGTTTCCTCCCTCCTACAATTTATTCACTCACCATATTTCCTCTCCTCAAAAATACTCTTCACACACCATCCCCAAAGATGATATAAGCCCTGCATTTCCCAACTCAGACGTCTCCATCCATTGCCGAAGCACCATTTTAACGATCATTATAATGTATGTAGGAAGAATTCAAATATTGTATGGTTATTTATAATCCGGGAAAGATTGTCTTTCCTTTTAAAAATGAAAACCCGCTTTAGGTTGTTTTGCTAATTACCTTTGCAAATACAACTAGCATCAGCTGTTCCACGAATCTCTTGCCCGGGCACATGCGCTTGCCGATCCCAAAGGGGCAGAAGATGCAGGTGGCCGCCGCCTGAGACTCCTTATATAGGGGGTTTCCCTCCAGCCACCTCTCTGGCAGGAACTCCCCCGCCCGCGTGAAGTTTCTCTTGTCATTGCAGGCCACCATGGTGTGGGACAGAACATACGTCTGCAAAACAAATAAAACATTATTATTCCCTATCCAGTGCTCTCTTGGTTGGCTATCTACATGGATATGGCAGTGTACTCACACCAGGCTGGAGATGGTAGCCACTCAGAACTGTCTCCTCCTCGAGCACTCGGCCGACGGCAAAGGCCACGGGAATTACGCGCATGGACTCGTTGATACAGGCCTTGGTGTAGACCATATGCGCCATGTCGTTTCCCGTTATGTGGTTGTAGTTGGGCGCTATCTCCTCCAGTTCTTCCAAAACCTTCTGCTGCACCTCGGGATGCTTGGCCACCAGGTACAGTAGGAAGTTGAGACTGTTGCTTAGCTGGAAATATAACGATTTCATTTATTCGGTCGCAATTCATAATACTGAATCGTACTGCAAATGTCTGCAGGGATTTATTTGTGCTTTAGATATGTAACTAGTGAAATGGGGCATCCTTAATGGCCAAATTACACCTGTCGAGTGCTCGGCCGAGCAATTTATTCGAGAGTAGAGGTGATTACATGTAGAAGAGACAGTGGGCGATTGAGTTCATTGAGATTAGTTTAAAGTGCTGTTAATATGGTTTCGCGTTGGAAAAAAAGAGAAAAATGAAGAGAGTTTTTCAACAACAAATGTCTCACTCTCCTAAAACATTCAATTTTTTTTCTTTTACTGACAGACTTGACTGATCGCACTGACTGAATGTCGAGCAAGTTAAGTGCCGAGTTGAGTAAGTCAGTGGAGGGGGTTCTTACTCGACCGAGTCATTGGGCCTTGCTTCTATCCATTGACTCGCCAGGATCATTCGCCCGCTTCTAGGCCGAGTACTGACTGTTCTGATCACATCAGCCGAGCACTCAGCAGGTGTAATTTAGGCATTTTTGGCTAATGAAATGAATTTCATAGTACACGGGTAGCTACATGTACTTGGAAAAATCACCTAAAACCATTGCGCTACCGCTTCACTTTGAGTCCTGCCATATTCCTCCATTGAAATAATTTGAATAACAAAATTAGATTCATTTATTAGTATACTAACCGGTAAAATGCCAGCAGCAACAAAGTCAATTAAAGTTGACTTCTTTTCCTTTTCGTCAACATCGTGCCTTTCAACAATGGATCTGAGGATGCTTTTAACCTCATCTGTGGCAATATTCTCCATGGAGGATTGAGCTTTTTCTACTATTTCCGAGATGATTCTTCAAAAAACACATTTATTCATTTTCATTTTTTTTATCTCCACATGCAGAAAATAATTGTTCAAAATTTAGCTTAGTCTTAGGACTAGGGAACTATTCTGCAATGACATCCCTAATATATACAGAGGCGACACAACCGACTGGTAAGTTATCATTGTCAATCTGTTAAAATTAGTATATTATCACGGTGTCTTTTATAATTTTTCATAATTCAAATCAAAATAAATAGGTAGGTACTTTAAGTTAAACAAAATAATCATTATATATATTACAAAAGTAAGTGTATAATGTGCGTGCTATTAAAACTCAGAAACGAGTCCCGGTACAATCAAGCGAGATATATGGTGTGGTAGCCCTCTATTCCCCATCCATGAAGAAGGTTCTCGTTTTTACCTAAGGGCATGCTCTTGAAGATATAAGGGCTGGATGTTTCTAGAACAGTCCAGATTAAATAAAATAGATAACTATTTGCAAAGATTTTTAACAAAGGTTAAAAATCCGTAGGTTCTTCTCCATCCACCTACTTGAGGGTAATGTATTGTTGCCATTATGTGGTATTTTTGTTGTTTAGCTCAGAACACTACTACTAAATATAATACTTCGCATTTTAAATCACAACCATCAATTAATAATGTAAGTAAATAAATTTATTTCGTTATTGCTTAAAACAAATGTGAGAAGTAAATTTATTTACAATTTATATTTACCTATACATCTCATCCTCGCTCTTGAGAAATTTTGAATAGCCCTCGGTCTTGGTGTAATCAAACCACAGGTACATTTCGTCACGCTCAGTTTGGAACCTCTGGTACATAGCTTCTTTCAGCCGGATAGCCGGCTCCGAGATCACGTTGTCCATGTAGGACATCCTCTGTCCCAGTACCATGGTGCAGCTAGCTGCAAGGATAAAATTATGGGAATAACACAATAATAATAATAATAATAATAATAATATCTTTATTTAGGAAAGTTTACACATTACAACTATACATACATATTATGGTGTACATTAATTTGTAACTTTTATATTTAAGGTTATAAATTTAACCAAAATGAAGAACTATTAATACAAACATAATATTTTGAAGGTAAATAGAAAATAAAAGCACAGTTGTGGTTTCTCAAATACCGCCTCACTAGGCTAGCCTGTGTTGAGGCAGAATTATTTGTGTTAGTTCCTAATACCATTGAACATACCTATACTTGTATTAAGAAGTATTCGCTCAATAATGTGGTGGTAATGTGGTGACTTCAATAACTGCAAATTTGGGTGAATGCACCGGTAAAGGCCCTATTTTTATTTTTAATCCAAATTTTTACATTATCTTTGAAATTATTTTGTGAATCACATTGTTTTATGCTGTCTGGAAGAATGTTGTAGAGTCTTGTCGCAAAGTATTTAAAATTTCGTTGACCAAACGTAGTATGTGTTTTCGGAATTTGTAATAAGATTTTGTTATTGCTTCGAGTACATCGTGTATTTGAACTTTTTATGTAGTAATTATTTATATTTGAGTATAGATGAGTTAGGATAGTTTTTGCATATAGCTGCCGAACATCGAATACATTCATAATATTAAAAATTAGATTCGAGTCTGTAATTATAGGTAGCCTTAGAATTATTTTTAAAATTGTTTTCTGAGCCTTTATGATTGGGTCTAGTGCAGATGAAGTGCCGCCTCCCCATGCTATGATACCATACTCAATAATAGATTGGCAGACTGCAAAATAAATCATTTTCAGGTCTTGAAAGCCGAGAAAGTTTCGTATGATTCTAAAAAAGTGCATGGTTTTTCTAATTTTGTTTGCAATTATTTGGGTATGAAGGTTCCATTTGAGATATGGATCAATGGTGAGGCCGAGGTACTTCATCTGAGTAGAGCGCTCAATGTAGGGGCACTGGCAACATTCATCGGAGTTCAAACACGAGTGTATTCTGATGGAGGCATCATCAGGAGGTTGACCAGTAATATTAATACTAGGTGTGACATATTTAGTTTTCTCTGTGTTCAGTGTGAGCGTGTTTATATCCAACCATTTTTTTACCATGCTTATGTCCGTTTCAGCTTTTTTGTAGACAGCTAGCCAAGTGTCAGCTTCAAACAGTAAGACGGTGTCATCGGCAAAACTAACGATTTTCCCCTGAATATTAATGTTGCATAAGTCGTTAATATACAACAGGAACAAAGACGGACCTAATATACTACCTTGTGGTATACCGTAGTTAGATGAACAAGTGTTGCTAAGTATGTTATTTATTTTAACTTGTTGCTTGCGCTCATTAAGGTAACTTTTAAAAAAGTTAAGTTCGTTTCCCGTAATACCGATTTGTTCAAGTTTGTTTATTAATTTATTGTGTGATATTGTATCAAAGGCTTTGGAAAGATCTAAGAAGATTGAAATACATTTTTTCCTTTTATCAAGGTGTTTTACAATGAAGTCTGTGACAGCGGCAATAGCGTCCGAGGTGCTCTTGTTTTCTTGAAACCCGTATTGATTTTCTGAGATCAGTTTATGGCTCACGAGGAATCTTACCAGCTGTGAGTTGATGACTTTTTCAAATACTTTTGATAGGCTTGTTAGTAGGGTTATTGGTCGGTAATTATTTATATCAGTCTTGTTTCCTGTTTTATGTATAGGAATAACGATACCTTGTTTAAGATTTGAGGGGAAGTGGCCCTGAGTGATACTAAGGTTTATTAAATGTTCTAGGGGCAATGCAATTTCCGTAGACAGCGTTTTCAAGATCTTGGTTGTTATGCCATCAACCCCGGCTGAAGAAGTGATTTTTAGGGAATTGATAATTTTTAGAATCTCTTCTTCTGACACCGTTTGGAAATTGAGTCTTCTGTTGGAGTATTGACGTCTTGTTTCAGTAGGTTGAACATTCCCATAATTTGGTAGACGAGAAGCAAGATTTGAACCAATATTAATAAAGAAATTATTGATGTAATCCGCAACGACCTTTGGATTTTTTGATGTGTCAATAATTTTTCCATCAATGCAGAGTTTTTGTATGTCCTGTTTGTCTTTGGCATTTTGAGTATTTGTGGCTTCTCTTAGAATTTGCCATATTTTTTTGGGATCGTTATTGCTTCCTTTGATTTTGTCTCCATAGTAGATTTCTTTTGCCTTTCTAATGACTTCCCCGCACGTATTTCTGTATCTTTTATAGATGTTTAATGAGATTACGTCGTAAGGATTGTCTTTCACTTTTTTGTGTAGTGCATTTCTTCTGTGAATGCAGTTGATGATTGAATGACTTATCCATGATTTCAAGGGTTTAATTTTGTTTGGAATTTTTTTTGACAAAGTTGTGGTATTATTACTTAATTCATTTTTCAAAAAGTCAACAAAATATCTCCATGCATCATCTGAGTTTTTTATTTGGAAAAGCTCTTGCCAAGATTTATTTTTAATTGAGGTTTTTAAATTTTCAAAGTTAATATTATTGTATATAAGAGACTGATCTCGTCTATTTTGTGTGGTGTCGGATTGCAAAGTGAAGATTGTTGTGTAATGATCTGTAATTGTTGATTTGTAAACGATGCTTTTGTTTTGTTTATTAGTTTTGACCATTATGTGATCAATACATGAACTTGATTCATTGACTATTCTTGTTGGTGTATTGATGGTACTAATTAATCCATGGAATTCTAACATGTTCAGGTAGTCGTGACATTGGTGATGTGGATTATTTGGGAGTATGTTGATATTTAAATCTCCCATAATTATCAAATTTTTAGTATGGGAAAGATTGGATAATATGCTATTAAGACTGTTTAGAAATGGTGTGATATTACGATTCGAAGGAGAGCGGTAAATTGCTAGAATGCAAGTGTCATTATTGTATGTTATTTGCAAACAGTTCGCGCCAATAATGTCTATTTCCGTTACAATGGGGTTAAGATCATTTTTTGTGTATACGACGACTCCATCGTTCTGGCTATCATGTTTTGTCGAATTGAAGGAAGAGTAGTGATTTATTAATTTTGGAGTATAAATGTTTGACAACCAACATTCCGTGAGAATAATTATATCGAAGTCTATATTAAGGTGGTTAAGCTGTATCTGGAGTTCATTGAAGTTTTTATTAATTGACCTAATATTTTGGTGCATAATTGTAGTGTTTTTTACCTCTGCTATAAGGTATTTGCAAATTTTGGCATCTGAAGTAGTAAAAGGGTTGATTTGATCACCATGTTCTGCATGAACGCGATTAAAGTTAATAGCCATTATAAAATTTATAATAAACAAAAAAAAGAATTGTTTAGTTCCCTTGAATGAGAGCTCCACTAATCCCTGGCCATCACTGGGGGTTTCAACCTTTTATTGCTAGTGCAGGAGTTCATTATTGTTACAGTGCGAAAATAAGCATAAAAGATATGACTCACCAATATTGGGGGAAACGACCCAGTGAATGACCGGTAAAAGTTGGACTCTCAATCAAAGAAACTAATCAATTTTTTTAAGATCATCCGAATGTTTGATGTAGTGTATTTGCCTGTCGCCGTCATTTTTCCTAATCATTATTTTACAGTCTTTGTACCAGACATATTTGAAGCCCATTTCTTTTGCCTTTGTTTTAGACCTCCACAGAAGATCTTTGAAATAGGGACCAAGGATTTCACCAACAAAAATCTTCTGGAATCCGTTTCCTTGTGTTGTAATTGTATTAAGTTGCCTTTTGTTCAGTAGAATTTGTCGTCTTTTTTGGGGGTTAGTAAATCTGACGTGGAGTTTTGGGGGGACTCCAGGTCGTCGGTTCGGAATTTTCTTGATGTCGAGGATGTCATCGCTTTTTAATTCGATTCCTGAGACTGCGGCCACCCGTTTAATAATTTCTGCAGGCTGCTCACCCTCTTTTTCTTCGATCCCAGTAAATTCAAGGGTGTCTTCATGAGTTTCTTGCTCCACTACTGCCAGTCTGACTTCCAGGCTCTTTATTATTCTGTCTTTTTCCGTTAGCTCCTTTCTCATTAATTCAACTTCCGAAACCAGTTTGATAATGGTCTCCATCTTAAGATGAATGTCATCGTACTGACAGCTGATGAAGTCCCTTGTGTTTCTGGTTTCTTGATTTTCGTCATCTATTTTCTTTATTATTGCTTGTTTAAATACTTCCAATTTTTTTTTCCATTTTCATCTCCATTTTCTCCAGGAGATTATCGAAGTTTAAAACGTAGGGCTCAGATGAAAGGTTAGCAGCTGTCGATTGTCCTTTGCTTCTCAGATTTTTTTCTGAATTTGCCATTTTGGTTGACTCTGTGGGTCAAACACTGCCTCTATTACCCTTTTGGTTGACTTGCGATGTACTGATAATTTTTCGATTTTAAACTATTGATAATTATTTATTCACTGGTCAATCACTGACAAATCAAACACTGACTTAGTAAAACTAACAATTCTCATCGGATTTGACACATCCACGGGGAAATTTACTCGCTGTACCAGATTGTTAACTATTTATTTGGGGAGCAGATCAAAACACAGCTGTCACTCGATTATAGGTATTGTTGTATGTCGATAGTGTCCGAAACATCTGGATCATGGTCTCGCTCAGGCGGATGATATCAATTTTACCAAACCACACAAAAAAAGGGCCAAAGAAAACGTGGGATCTCGGAGATGTCATCTTTTAGCGATGGATTGAAACTACGTGTGCGGGTTCCAAATTACGTCTACAATGAGGTACATATGTATATTAGTAACATTAGTGTTGGTTTTCCCAGAATGTTTGACACGAGTTCTGCGAAGCAATTTGCCCATTGTGGCCTACAATTTCCTACAAAGCAGGGCATACGAATGAGAAATAATGTTAAAGTGTGTGGATAATTTCTAGTTTATTTTTCTTATCTGGTCGTCATAATAAAAATGGTTAAAAAAAGTTTCATTCAATAGCTTTAAAAACTAACTTAACACAACAATGAAATCTACTCTTAGGACGAGATGTTTCACAGAATTTGAACAACTCATCAAATTTCAAAGTTGATTTTCAAGTTTTATTATTATATCATTATTGGCCAGTTGTTTCACAATACTGAAAGTATAATAGAACTTGAATAGAACCTTTACAGAACTTGAAAATCAACTTTGAAATTTGATGAATTGTTAAAACTCTGCGAAACAACCCGTCCTTGAAGTAGGATTTTTAGTACTTTGAAGAATTTGATCGGAAGATATTTAACTATCTAGGTAACAGTCAGTAAAATCGCATCTGGGACGCGTATTAGCCCAGTCAGTGTGAACATATAGTTTTTAGGTATTGTGATGTATGGTAATAAGTTGGGTATTCAAGCGATAGATGGCACTAGTCAGAAAGCTTACTCCAAAGTCCGACAGATGTCGCTAGAGTGTAGCAATTGCCTGTGGGGTATCTTTGTCAGACTTCAAGCTTCTAGAAACAGAGAATTACCAACCCTCGGGTAATGAACAGTGTAGCTAAATTCATACTTATTTATTGTAGCGTAAATACACGCAATTATTTTAAAGAACCTTTTACTTTATCAAGAGTTCCCAACACACTAAAGCTGCAAGTAAAGGCAGAGATATAACAGGTATTTTGAAATATGCGTAGTTGGAATAATTCTAGAAGTGGGTATGTAAAATTTGGTGACCGGATAACTCAACAAAATGACATACATACCTTTAAATTCAACATACCTTTAAAAAGTTTTATTAAGTCATGACAACAAAAACTAGTTTACAGATGTGTTGAGTTATCATAGAACCGTAAAATCCCATCCTAAAATTAAATAAAGTTGTCGTTAAAATCGTTATTTTTTACAAGAATGAAAAAATTTTCATATGAAATGATTGAAAGTCGAATGAACTGGCCCTAATGCAGAAAAGGTTGTAATCCACTCACATTCCAGTACTAATCTGCCTGTCAGTTCATAAAAATTGTGAACGTTGTCGTCTTGGTCCCGGTTGGACCTCAGCAGCTGCACGAAGTCGTCGGAAATCTGATTCAGTTCCGGCAGGAAGCCCAGCATCGTCCTCTTACTGGACAGCTCCGGGGTCAGCTTGGTACGGAGGCTGTGCCACAACTCTCCCTGCCTGAGGAAAGGTGAAGAACTAGCGTCATTGATTCCCTCGGCACAATCGTATCGCATTTAGTAGGAATTAAAATAATCTTACTCGTTTGCCATCCCGGCGCTGGAGTACTTGTCCGGGTGCAGGTTCCTGTAGTTCATAATGGCTTTGGAGGGCGGACGGAATGGGTAGCGGCTGGGGTAACGGAGCACCTTCTCAATGTCCTCCCGAAGCGAGATGTTGACGATGACATGTCCCTTGGTGGACACTTCGCGCACTATCCCGCCGTATCTGTGCAGCATGTCTGCAAATATACATAAATATTCATAATCAGTTTAGATCCCTCGTCATTCGCATCCAATCCTCAAGCCTGCCCATCAGGGCCCTACTTAGAATCTGTAGACCTTGAGGCTAAAACTGGGATGCGGGCCCTACCTGGGCATCTTGGAGGGTAATTCATAACACCGAGCAAAACGGGGGGGCCGTGTTCTATTGGTTTTTTTTTTTAAATTAACCTACGAAAATCGCATTTCAGCGCAATTATCTAACTAAAAACGTAAAAACAAACATCAAAAGTTTATTATTATTATAGAAAATGGTAAGCACAATTAGAAGTTAATGAAATGATGAGATGAGAATGAAAAGAATAAGTTATTTTCACAGTTTTTTTTATATACCAGAATTTTTATTTTATTTTTGTGATGGCGAATAAATTTTCTACAACGATTTAAAATAAAATGCCCTCAAAACGATATTTTAGTGACGAATAGCTCTGTGACGTCGTCACCGCTAACATCTTGCGTTCGCCGCTGCAGATGACTGCAGTCAGTTCGTCGTCACCGCTAACATCCTGCGTTCGCCGCTGCAGATGACTGCAATCATTAAGGTGGAAACACATTATTAAAACCCGACGCGACATGGCGTCGCGTCGGATGTTCATAGTGTGATTCTGGTCATAAGAAAACAATACATTTGATTCGACTCAACACGCATCGCGTTTCATCGGGTCGCGTCGGGTTTTAATAATGTGTTTCCACCTTTAGTCGTCACCGCTAACATCTTGCGTTCGCCGCTGCAGATGACTGCAGTCAGTTCGTCGTCACCGCTAACATCTTGCGTTCGCCGCTGCAGATGACTGCAGTCAGTTCGTATGTTGTAGTTATAGTTATATAGTTAGTGTTATTTGTTGACTTTCTGAAAAACTCCAAAACAATATGGTGTTTAAACGAACCGTTCTCATCTACCAAAAAATGTCGACCGTGTGCAAATGTTGAGTGTGCGTTTGGGGTGTTTCCCGACTGTACACCGGTGCCGAAGGGATCAATAACTCGAGTTCCTCGGAACATCTTCCATTAAAATACAGGTAAAACAACACACTGTTCGGAATGTGTATGAATAAAAATATACTCATACTTATTAACATTCCGCCTCGGCATATTTTGAGTAAAAAAACGTTAGATCAAAAAAAAACTCGGGTCCCACATCTGTTCATGATCACATCAACGTTTCCTCTGTGGATTTCTAAATTGAATTATTTTTCAAATACACCAAAATCACAGAGCATTAACCTTTTACCCGGTACAACTTACGCTTAAAACTAGTTATGGAAATCCCATCAATTCATTTATATTATCAGAATTATGTATTGATGCTATCAATTTGTCTAATTAATCTAACGTTATCTGCCGAAATGATTAAATACTATGATAATATACCGCTGAACTTCCAGGTCAGGTGAAATTATTATTAATCATTAAACTTATTCATTTTGCATCTTTACCTCGGAAAAAATAATATTACGGGAGTAAAATAAAAATTAAGCAAACGTATGCAAAAATTCAATAAAACGCGGCACGATCGAGTGAATTGGGATCTAATTATTACAGGTAATTTTTGCCGATCTCGTATTCAAATTCAAAAACAACATTATTATCTTACAACTATGTTTTTCCCATTATTCGTTGTTAGAGGCGTTGTTCCAGAAAGACAGAGCTCCTGGGTTCGATTCCCAGTTGAGACCATTACATTTTTATTTTGGTTTTTCCTGTTCTGTTTCATGTTTCGTATAGATTTATTAGTATTATCTTCTTCTTCAATGATATATTATATTGGTGAGTATAACCTTCAAAAGTAATTAAAATAAAAGTTATTGCAATAAAAAAAATATTATATGCTTATTTAGTCGATTGTGATACTTATTCACTCGATCGTGCCGTGCCTTAATGAATTTTATACTTAATCACTTGATTGTGTCGTGCCTTAACGAATTTTATACTTATTCACTCGATCGTGCCGTGCCTTAATCAATTATATACTTAACCACTTGATTGGGCCGTGCCTTAACGAATTTTTATGCAGTCGGGTCATATATGAATCAATTATTAATTTACGTATTACGTGGTAAATGTTCTTAAAAATTTATGTTTTTTCATGTCCAACAATCTGTAGTTGAATATTTTACAGTCGTTAAAAGATGGCAAGTGGGTAAGAATATCAAAGGCGTAGTTATAGCATTCATGTATAGAAGTCAAGCTGTTGCCTTAAAAGGTTACATGCCACAAATTATAACTATTCCCTCAGGGGTACCTCAAGGCTCCCATTTAGAGCCTCTGTTGTTTATTTTATATATAAACGACATGAAACGTGTTATTAGTCATTCTTCTTTCCTATTTTACGCAGATGACATGAAATGAAATAAATTTATTGACTCCACAGATGACTGTAACCTGTTACAAGAAGATGTTACCAAAATTAAGCAATATTGCAATAACAATCAACTTTCTCTAAATACAGAAAAGTGTAACGTTATTACATTTACACGTAAAAAACAGCCGATTAATTATACTTACAAATTACACCATGTACCCCTACAGCGAGTAGAATCAATCAGAGATCTTGGAGTACTGCTATATTCTAAAATGTTATTTAAGGACCATATTTAAAATATTTTAGAAGAAGCTTATAAACAATTGGGCTTTATTATACGCATTACAAAGCCTTTCACTGTAGCACACACACTAATTCTAATATATATATGTCATATGTAAGGTCACAACTATGGATTCCTCAATATTAAACATAAGTTGATCGTATTGAAAATATCCAATACAAATTTATTAAACACCTATGGTATCTCTTTCGTCATCATCGGTTTGACCCTACCGCTTTATATAAACGCAGAAAAATTTCTGATGCCCTATTCTCATACAAAATCGTGAACAGTCTTGTTGATTCTGTTAGAAAAGATTGCATTTCGTTGCCCTGAACACAACACCAGATCGAACGACTTATTTCGAACACCACACTGGAAATCCAAATATGCGCAAAACTCTTTAATAGGACATATCTGTAAAACTCACAATGCCTCTAGAGATGTTGATATTTTCAACTGTAACTTAAAAACATTTAATATGCAACTTACTAAACTGACAACTTAATTTTTATATTTTGTGAAATAATTCTATCATCTTAGTTTATTTATTTTTAGAATAATCATCCGAAAACTGTATTAATACTAACTTGTTTTATAACATTTTGTAATTCATTATAATGTTTATTTATTTTTATAGTTCTTTGTCATTTATAAATATTTTGTGTAGTTACATATACCAAATCAACAACTAAACTTAATGTTACTTTATTGCTCTAGAACAAGGCTGCCCAACCCCAGGCCCGCGGGCCACATTGTGGCCCGCGAACGAATTATAAGTGGCCCGCGTGAACCATTTTCAAAAAACCCGCCAATTTGAAAAAGTGTCGTGGGCCCGCGGTAAAACAAACAATGCAGCTTGCGCGCGGTCACCAGTGTTGCCAACGAAGGCGATTTATCGCTGAAATGGAATCCTGTAGCCACTCCCCCCCCATGGAATTCGAAAAATTGTTGTGGGGAATCACATATGATGTTTTTGGGTGCGCGGAATTTTTTCTCAGCGAAGTTCCGTAACAACCCCCCCCATGGATTTCAAATATTTTGTGGGGAGCACTCATTTTGATTTTTTTTTGTGGGGAATTATGTTTTATAGAAATTCTCTAACAACCCCCCCCCCACCTCCATGGAAATAGGAACTGTCAGGTATTCAGTGGCCCGCCAGTGATTCAAAATTGTCAATTTCGCCCAACTGTTAAAAAGGTTGGGCAGCCTTGCTCTAGAACATATAAATAATTACTATGTACGACTGCTTGCATCATAAATAAAATAAATATGCAAAAACTTTCTATTTTTAGTGATGTTCGATATTGAATGATTCGTTACTTTTGAATTAATATGTCCTACACTCGGATTTTATCGAAATCACATATTTAAACGAATATTTAATCGAGGAAGTACAACATTTTCGTTGTTTTTTCAAACGCTCGTTTAGAATGGAATAAATCTAACACAAGTATTCAGAGGAGACGACAAATTTGTTACATAATGGATTTGAATTTCTACCGGTGGAATCAAAATGAATCGATTTGTTATGAATGAGCCGAGTCGTCAAAATTGATTCCTGTATGGAATTATAGAACTTGATACCACAATTTTTTTTATTTATTACAAGATAATACATTACAAAATGATAACAAATTTATAATGCATTATTCCCAGTGAGTTTACAAAACTCATTTCGAGAAAGAAAACATTAGATTAAAGACAAGACAACATAAATGCATTAAAATAAAAAAAAAAACGCAGAAGTTATTTTGGAGTTCCAAAGAAAGAATGTATCAGTCATTAATAAAACTGCCGAGGAAATAGCTTTTAAGAGCTTTTGCCAATGTTTTTTGTTCGTTGCCGGAAGTTTTAGATTACTAGGTAATGCGTTGTATTGCTTCTGTGCAATGAATTGTAAGGAGTTAATTCCAAATTTGGTCGTGTAAGTGTATTTGATTTTGTGATCGTGTTTAATGATTTTGTGATCTTGTTTATTGCATATAACGGTTAGTCGAATAAAAGTTGTTCCGACAATAGCGTCATAAAAACTGCCTCACCTCACCTTTCTTATCCGCTAAGGTTATTGAATGGAAATAGCTGTAAACAAATTTGTTAATGGGAAAGTACAGTTTTGAACGCGAACACTTTTTCGGCTAGACATGCCCATTACGTTACGCTGAAGATGCAATACATCTACCAAATTATTATTGAGAAAAAAATATCGCGAATTCGATTCTTATATCAATAGTATCTAATCACACAGCATTCCCAAAGATGACGTAGGCCACGAGGGAAGTGAATTTACCTGTGTGGAGAATTATAATTATAATATTCCTAATATAATATTGGAGAGGAATTCTAGGAAATTTTAGAACTAGTTAGGAATGCCCGCCCGCAGTCCCCTCTTACCCCGTACATTCTCAAAAATACTGGATTCGTAGCGATGTTTATCAATATCGTTTAATTTTAGACGCGCGATAACGCGTGAACTCCCTAAACCCCTCCTCCTTATATATGTCCTTGGGACTCAGTATCCTAATTCACAGAAAAACCGTCATTCTAATTTCTGAAAATTGTTTTGGGGCGAATCATTATTAGCTATTGTCTGAAAGTTTTGATTTTAAAACTCAGTTTTATTTAATGTATTTCAGAAAGTTTGAATTTCCGAGGATCAAACAAATAAATAAAATTATATATTAATAATACAACGCATAGTGTCTTTCGTGCTTGGTTTGCGAAGTTCTGTTAATTCTACGAGTATAATTAATCCCTGTGAGAAATTTTGAGAGCAATGCGTTTGGTGCCTCTTCTCTAAATAGTATAAAATAAAGTCGCTATCCGCGTCTCTCTGTTTGTGCGCTTAGTTCTTCTAAACTATGCAACGGGTTTTGATAGGGTTTTCACTATCATTTAGAGAATTTCTTCCGGAAGGTTTATAAATATAATACATGCATTTCTTTCTATAAATATAATATGCGTGTATTATTATATATATATATAGAAGAAAGAAATTTTCTACATTATACTTAAAACCCTATCAGATATCAAGACAGACGCGGACAGTGACTTAGGTTTACATATGTCGATGTTAAACTACATTGCTAACGCTGGCTAAACCTCATGAGATACATTAAAATAATGTACTACGGAATTGTATGTATAGGGTTTTCCAATAAGAGGTGTTATTTTGAATAGCCCGCTATTTCGGAAGATATTACTTTTGAAGCTGTCATTTTTTGACATTTTACAATTAAAAACTACGCCATTAATAAAAATGGAACGATAAACGCTTCAACAACGCATTGAAATTATTAAAATTCACTTGAGTGAATCAAATGCAAATCATCTTGAGTGATGAGGCCCATTTCCACCTCGGTGGCTTCGTCAACAAGCAAAATTGTCGCATCTGGGGCTAGGAAAACTTAAGAGTTATTGTTGAAAAGCCTCTATATCCTCAACGTGTGACTGTTTGGTGCGGTTTATGGCCCGGAAGAATCATTGTACCTTACTTTTTCGAAAATGAGGCTGGAGCAACAGTTACGGTGAATGGATTGCGCTATCGAGAGATGATTTTTTTATGGCCGAAATTGGATGGTATTGATCTAGACAACGTTTACTTTCAACAAGACGGCGCTACGTGCCACACAAGCAACGAAACCATTGATATTTTACGATTGAATATCAAAATAACACCTCTTATTGGAAAACCCTGTATTTAAAGGGCCTACAGCAATGTCCGCGATGGTATGTCTAACTCCTAAGGATAACCCCCAGCAACTCCGGTTATAATCAGCTAGTTCCGAATAAAACAATAATTAATAATAACTGCTTTTTAATAATCTTACTTATGTTTATGTCCTGAATTAATGAGTTCATTACACGTGCATCTAGTTTATATTTGGACAGTTAAAATTGTATGCGTTGTACTAACAATAATTAACAATAAATGATAAGTTACTCTTATCTTATTTATACATTGTGGTGTGTTTGTTTACGGATGTGATCAAAACATGTGCATCTAGTTGCTACGTCGCCAATACTTCAACATTAAGAACATTTAGGGTTGATTTAGTTGACAGTGAAGATAATTGTGTTGACTGTACTACTCTGGAATATTAATTTAATTCTACAGAAAGTGACTTGTTGGACATGTTAACAAATATATCACTGGTTGCAAATCGATGACTGACTGCTGCCTGATGCACGGGCACCACAAACAAGGAATAAGTACAGAAAATCTGAAATAGTTACAAATCTTACTACGTGCGAAAATTCATCATAATATCACTCTATCATTTATTTTTTATATCGCCAAATACAAATATGACCGTAAATATGTATATTTTTAGATAAGTACGTACCACGATTAACATGTGTTAAGGCGATACACCACGTCGTGTAATATTTTGAATCGAGCCGATATCAATAACACACCTTACGTAGATGGCGATAAGGTTTAAATTCCCGCTTCACACCATCCACCTGTTTTGATTTATGCAAGATAAAAACATGGCCAAAAAGTGCCTTTTATTTTATTTTGTGGATGTTCAGGCATAAATATTTAAATGTTTTTCGATCATTTTATAAATAAGTTAATTTTCCACATTATACAATAAAACCATAACCGAAAATGGGTTCGTAAGTAGGAGATTTTGAACTTTAAAGCAGTTTTCATAGGCCTATACATTATTTTTTTCTGGGCTTATAAAAAGACTTATCTAAAAAATAATCTATTATTTCAAAGGACAGGATGTATTCTACTCGCAGTATTTAATTAAAGCATCTGAAACATTTGTAGGCGACCAAATTTTCAAACCAAAAACACATGATTGTTGCATTACTACGTATGGCATCGCCTTAAAATTAAGTATTTTGACTGTCAGGAAACCCATAGTAAAAGCGGCAAACTGGCGAATCAGCGTTACTTTGCAGACGATTTCGTAGAATAACTTTTTTGGATTGAGCTTTCGTTTTCGAGTAAATCGAATCCCATGTTAAAAATTATTGGTCAAATGTTAAGAAAAAAAATCGGTCGCTAGGGGTTTATATCAGCTTATTAATGTCTTGTAAAATGTGTTGAGTTGAATGTGAATTTTTAACCAGACTCCAAAAAAATTAACCCCTTAGTTGCCGAAAGAAAGGGAAAAAGTTTAAAAAGAAAATAGAAATTATCAGATGGAAAACAGTTTTTTTGGGTTCTCTCTCTATATGAAACTATCTCTGAGTATACAGATTTTTAAAATTTATTTTTACACAGAAAATATACATCGTTGACTTTGATTTCATAAGGAAATCCGAATTTTAAATTCAAACCATACATAAATGTAATGTTCATGCATTATGAATACGATGTGCGTGTCATTGTGTAACGGTTTAAATTCCGTTCTGTTAGTCAGAACCAGTAAATTTTATCTGTTCAATTCATTCAGGGGCATAAATTTATCATGCGTGATCTTCGTTGACTTAGAAGCAGATTTTTTATTAGTGTGAGGAATAGAAATTCCCGTAAGGTTTAGTTGGGCCTGTAAGTTGTAAGGTACAGTATACCCACCCATTGCTGGGAAGGTGAAAACTATATCTTTACCTGACCACTGAACAAGCTCTATTTTGCGTAACATGTAAATTGCAATTTAGTTACTATGATTAAATGTGAATTAATTATTGATCACGACCATCCTTCTGAAATAATTTACTCAAAAGACTGTAGATAGGTACCCCGAAAACTATTATGTTAACTGTATTACAGAAATTTTGATGGTATGGTAAAAAATACTTTGTTATATGTAATTACCTCAAATTCTGTTTGAATTGTTTGCGAATGCCGGCGTCTGGTATGCTCGAAGTAAGGTAAAATTGTTTGCGAATGCTGGCGTCTTGTGTGCTCGAAGTAAGGTAGAATTGTTTGCGAATGCCGGCGTCTTGTGTGCTCGAAGTGAGGTAGAATTGTTTGCGAATGCCGGCGTCTGGTGTGCTCGAAGTAAGGTAGAATTGTTTGCGAATGCCGGCGTCTTGTGTGCTCGAAGTGAGGTAGAATTGTTTGCGAATGCCGGCGTCTGGTGTGCTCGAAGTAAGGTAGAATTGTTTGCGAATGCCGGCGTCTTGTGTGCTCGAAGTGAGGTAGAATTGTTTGCGAATGCCGGCGTCTGGTGTGCTCGAAGTGAGGTAGAATTGTTTGCGAATGCCGGCGTCTGGTGTGCTCGAAGTAAGGTAGAATTGTTTGCGAATGCCAGCGTCTTGTGTGCTCGAAGTAAGGTAGAATTGTTTGCGAATGCCGGCGTCTGGTGTGCTCAAAGTAAGGTAGAATTGTTTGCGAATGCCGGCGTCTGGTGTGCCCGAAGTAAGGTAGAATTGTTTGCGAATGCCGGCGTCTGGTGTGCCCGAAGTAAGGTAGATTTGTTTGCGAATGCCGGCATCTAATGTGCCCGAAGTAAGGTCGAATTTTTTGCGAATGCTTTAAAACTATTTTAATAATTTCACTGTGAAATAGTTTTGAAAACTTCAAATCGGTGTAGATAATACTTCTAGGGATCATCCTTCAACTGACCTCCAATTCTCCCAACTCTTAACTAAAAACTAATTAAAACTACCGATTCCGGTCTACTTGCACCGCTTATTGCGTTTTAATAGTGGAACAGGTTTCGACGAGATATTAGTATACTAATAGCTCTATGATTATACATTACTTTTGAAACAATAGAGTCTACTTTTTGATAAAAATGAGAGAGTGTGATGAGTGTTGACCACAAATATAAATACCTGTGTACGCTTCGTGAACTTTGTTCGCCTTGTATTTGACGATGTAGATCCATGTAGTGCCAATGAAGGGCAAACTCAGCGGTCCGGGGATCCTGTGCAGGTCGTCCCTGGTGCCCTTGACCTTCCCCTTTTCCTTCTCCTCCCCCAGCTGCTTCCGGTACACCTGTACCAGGAAGGTGACGACGGCCAGCATCATCCACACCACGAAGTTATCGATATATCCGGTCAGCAGCATGTTGGCCTTCTTCTAAACGTTTGTTCCGATGATCTCTGACAAATCAAAAATAAATATATTTTATCAATTAATATTTTGCTAATGCCGCATCGACCAATTTTATTTTATTTGTTTTAATAACTTTACATGTTTTAAAACATTATTTGATAACGTGGGCCCGTGGCTTTACGGAATAAGCCATAATAAAACTTAAGAATATTTACGTATTTATTTATTATTTAGGTTAAAAAAAATGTGACACTTCACAAGACCACCCCTGTCTGTACAGACTACAGTGTAGACAGAACAATGTCACCACCCTGTTGGGCAGCGTTGTGAGGCGGGTTAAGGTAGAGGCAACATGAAGGGATTTATTAATGCCTGCCTTGAAGAGCCGCGGATGATACGAATGCGGAAAAACAGATTTTTTTTATAACATTAACAAGAGAAAAAAGTTATCGTGGAAAAGTACATAAAATAAATGTATACATTTTTTCATTTTTTAAAATCACTTGATAAACGGAGTCTAGAAACGTTCGATTTCAAGCACAAAACTGTTTTTTATTTATTTTGTAAATAATTTTAAAAGAAAGCAAAAATGTTAATCAAGTGAAACTATCACAGATAATCTTAGCTATAATACTGTTTTTTAAAGTTGTTTCCTTTACGCGTTCATACATTTCTAGTGAAATTTTTTTTTTTGTAGTTTACATTTATATTTTTTATTGAGTAATTTATTATTTTATTTGAATTCTACTCAAGCGAAACGATAGAAAAACCTTCTTATCTAAAGCATATTTTTTGGTATTCATAATGTACACCAATTCGTTTTAAAGATTAATCAAAATAGTGATTTAGCATTAAGCTTCGCCATATAATGACGAAATGCGAAAATGTATCGATTTTTATGAACACGTGTTCGACGTCGCGTTAATATAATTTTTTTGTAATAAAAGTTTTAACATGAAACTTGTCAATTCATTCGTAAGGGCACGCAGTCCCGTTTTAACATAAAAGAGAATTATTTGAATGATTTAAAAAAAATTTGCAATATTTTATATCAGTAAGATTTCTCGGTGTAGGGATATTAGGTCGCGGTAGCTTGGCTTTCCAAGGGTTAATAGATGGAATAAAATGTATGGATTATGAAATAAGTTATTTCCCCCCTTTGGCCGCCTGCATGTATAAGTGTGTTAATAAAATATACGGATTATGAAATAAGTTATTTCCCCCCTTTGGCCGCCTGCATGCATAAGTGTGTCAACAAAATGTATGGATTATGAAACAAGTTATTTCCCCCTTTTGGCCGCCTGCATGTATAATTGTGTCTATAAAATGTATGGATTATGAAATAAGTTATTTCCCCCCTTTGGCCGCCTGCATGTATAATTGTGTCAATAAAATGTATGGATTATGAAATAAGTTATTTCCCCCCTTTGGCCGCCTGCATGTATAAGTGTGTCAATAAAATGTATGGATTATGAAATAAGTTATATCCCATTTTTGGCCGCCTACATGTATAAATATGTCAAGCTGTACCTACCAACTACTGCGGTTCACTATGTGGTTTGAGTTTTTGTGATTTTTTAGCTGTACAGACGAAAATGGAATAAATAATACGATAGTACAGCCTATTTTTTTCAGCCTATTCATTTATGTATGTACACGTTCCTCTGTTTTTTGTTCAGCCCAATTTTATTCCCAACAAAATCGATCAATTTTTATGCAGTTTTTATTGCGATAGAATTCACAACGGGCTTTTCGATTGCAGTTTAAATTGACTTGAATTTAAAAACACCTTCGACGTTTCATTTTCTTATTTCCTTTTCATTCTGTGTTGAGCATTAACGAATGTGTACTCAAATATTTTATTTATTCATTCGTCACACAATTTATTCACTGATATGAGAGACCTTTGAAATTCAGTGAGCATAATAATATGCTACACGCAATGAACCTCTCGTATTATTGTTTGTAATCTACTTATAGATATAATTTTGCATTCTGGACAATTCAATTGTATTAGTCATAAACTAACTTAAGACAAATCCGCTTCTCTATACACAAGAGGCGTAGTATTGCAATTTAATAATGTCATGTAGGTATTTAATAAATTTCAATAATTAAATAGCATTTTTTAAATAAGTATGTACGTTACTAATAGTCCATTCATAATATTAATCATTCGTGCTTGGATGCTTGCTATTAATCATTGATTTACTATTGATGTGATTGGTTTATTTATGCTATTGATTATCATCTTAAACATAAAACAAGGACGTGCAATGAAATCAGGCTACCAAAAAAGGACAAGGCGAATACTAAGAATAGTATACTATATGAAGGGATGAAAAGTCCAAGTCCAATTGGAAGGTTCAAGATGTTGTGTAGGAGCCACATCAAGCAGGAGAAAATATAGCATATATGCATGTAACAATTAATTAGTAATTTGTAACATTAAATGTACAAATTACTAAAATAAAATTAATAAATTAATCTATCAACAGCTGATATTTCACTTGAATTTAAATTGTATTAGGTTTAATATGCATCCATAGTTAAAACTTTACAGGAGATGACAAAAACGAATATTTATAAATTCGTAATAATAATAACTAGCAGTTTAGTTTAAGTGATACTAACAAAAGTTAAATTTAATAGGTACATATAAGGTCGATCACAGAGAGAGGGTGAGTATATATTGTAAATAGATTATTACAATATAGCGCCCCTGAGGTGATATCTCACAAAAGCGGCGCTAATGAACTTCGTTCATGTAACATGTAGAGGTTGTATGTAATTAAGTGATGTAAACAAACTTATTTACGTTTTAATAAAATAAATAATGCCATCATAAAGTGATAAGCTTCCAGAAGAAATCTTCTTATTAAACGCTTGTTAATGGTCAAGTAATTTTGCGTATTGTTAGCTGCATATTTAAATATTCGCGCCAGTCATTTGGTTCGCTCTTATACCGCCAGAGGGGCAGAGTGGTCGAATTCTGCATGCAGACCCCCAATTCGGGATTTACCCGAAACATACTATTTGAATACGACCTATTGGAGGGCCTAGATCGTCCAGACGCTAGCGTAATAATATTATCAGATAATAATAATAACAATCCAGAATGTGGGGAGGTTAGAGCAATCCCACACGTCCCATATAGATATACATTTTTTTGTTGTATAATAGATATAATAAATTAAAAAATAAGGACAACTATGCAGGGTAATAAGTGGTTATTTATTTTTAAAAATTTGGTGTAAAATAAAATAATTCTATTTATAATTATGACATTTAGTTTATAGTATTAAAAAGTTCTCAATCAGGAAACATGCTTATTGTACTTTAAATACTATTCTATATGAAACCGGTAAAGGAACATTCCTTAAAAATGTGGCTTGAAAGGTCTTACCAAAACACGGTTATTATGTAGATATATAAAATATAGTATTATTATGCTAAGCTGGGCAGTTTAAGCATTAAAAAAAACAATTTCGTTGTTTTAAATCACTTTAATTTTTGTACATTTCTAATTGGGTTTCGCTACCACTAAAATTCTGAAATATTTAAAATTCGGGACAAAAATTATTATTTTTTCCAATATTGAGAATTTGTATACGACACATAAAATGCTCTAAAAAATCCTTCCCAAAATATGATGGACTTTATGGGCAGTAAAAAAGAAGCTTTAAGCTCTCAATGCACCGACTGGTGCAGATTTTCGTTTCATCGGTCATTAACCTTAAACTTTTAACATCTTTTCCGCGAACAGAATTCAATACAACTAACATGTTCTCATATTATATTAATACACGACAGGAGTACCACAGGTTGACCCAAAATAAAAGCATTCAACAATCTTGCACTCGATACGAAAAATGAGAGAAACAAAAAACATTTCACAAACAAAATTAAGATATGGATTAAAGAACCTAAAAGGCGATTTTACTAAAAAATATATCTTAACCCTTCGAGCTAATTTGTTCGCTTTTGAGAACAACTCATATGGTCTCACATATATAGTTGTGTCTCTTTTACTGTTGTGGTGAAAAATATGATTTAAACGGTGTTTTAAAGAGAAATCACCACGCTTTATAAATCTAGAATTAAACCACAGAAATATCAAAATATGCACAATTATGAAACCATAGGTTCTGACCGCAATTTTGAGAAAAAAACTTTTGAGACTTTTAAATATTTTTACTAATTATTTTTATATCAAACGTCAAAAAAGGAAGTGACATTAACCTTCGTCATATATTTATCTATTAAAAAAAGGTTTTTGCTGGCAGTAATTTTTTATTACACAACACGTAAAGTGAGTAATCTTTTTGTTGGTATTAATATTTAAAAATACATAGGTTTAGTTCTAATAATAACATTTGAAAGCATATTTCATCACCTTTCCAATATAATTTTCAGTTTTCAGATACATTCAGAAATATTTAATTTATTTGGATATTATACACAACCGTACCAATAATCGTATACATATTGCCTAGGTTTATATAAGTATATATTATATATATGTATATTTAAATATACAATATATACAAATTAAGCGAATTTACAACGGCAAAGGTCGCTGGTTCGAAACCTGGCGTGAACACGGAAAACTAAATCATTTCCATATTAGTTATTTCAAATTATACATTTATATACATTAAGTATATAGTTTTAGACATTTGTGAAAGAACTTGATGACTCGGGAAATATATCAAACCCAGAGATAATAATTACGTACTGATTGGCCTTACTTACTTATACGAAACATTATTGAATTAATTATTGAAAGTAATATATTTTGAAACACACTTAAATAATTTTTTAAGATTTTAAAAATACGACAAATTAGTTTTCTTTCAATCAATAATAATTATCATCAAACGTAATAATTTCGGCTGTCTGTCCTGTGCGTTAGTTAGATCTACATGAAATCTGGATGAATGAACTCAAATGTGTTTTGAATTTAAGGATAAATTTCAAAATTGTGTGAAGAATTCAGACAAGCGATAAAGTATGTTATTTTCAAAATTGGCAATGATTTGTGAAGAATTCAGACTATCCACTCGTTTCTTTAACTTATGAAACACGAAAAAAAATTGTTTTAGCGGGTTGATTTTTTTCCTTAAACAAATTTATTTCTTATGTTAAAATTTTTTTTTTCTAGTTCTTGCATTATAATTGAAATCATGTACGAATATCATAATACGGAAATCATCCTAGTATGGTAGTTGAGAAAATCACAAAAGTCAATTAATGAAAATAAAAATAAAATAAATTGCCGACAAAAATAATGAAATTTTAGAACGTTGGCAATGCTTAAAAATAAAATAAAAATATGAAGAAAATGATCAACAAAGATAATATAATATCTACTAATAAATGTTTATTTTCTAGCTTAGCTTCTACAATGATAATATTGCGTCAATCTTTTCACATTTAAACATTCTACAATTTTAACAAATTTTTAATATTTTCGGATTGCAACAGAATTTTTTCTTCTTGCTGAAAGAATTTTATTTCAGACACTGATAAAAGTAGATTTAAGATCGATTGTAACACGGGAGGTACTTTATTAAGACAGGCCTTATTTATAACAAATAGGTAGTTCGTGAGAATATTAGGTTTTTTTTAAATAATGCAAATTATTATGTTCCACTAAACATCAACGCGCGAAAATCAAATAAACGAATTTCTCCTAAAACGTCATAATGCATATTTTTTTCTACTTACATATTTTTTAATATTTTCAATTTCAAAATTCACTAAAACGCTTAAAATATGAATCACAGATACAAATTGATCGTAAATAAGAAACGTGTTGCTAAAGAGCGTCCGCGCGGTTCAGCTCTCGAGTCGCGTTAGATCCGCTCGGGATTTGAGATGGACTACGGCTGACGGCTACGGACAGAGTACGGAATCAACGAAGAGGTTGCTTTGATTGTGTAGGTACCTTTTTATTATCGTTCTTTTCCACCACTCTCCATTCAAGACAACCGTTTTATTTATTATTGACCGTAAAGGAGTCCGCTTGTATTAAGAGTGAACTTGACCTCGTACGGGGGTTCGTCGTTACTCGTTATTCGAGTCGATTCTCGATAGGACCGCATTTCTGTGCAGCCTTTTATTTAACATAATTAATTTTTACGAGCTTTTGAACTTTAATATATAAAGAAGAAAGTATGTGGTAGATACAGCGGACAGGCAGCGTTTATTTGATATCTATACAAATCTACAGTTTTATTCCGAGGTTGATGAAAATTTGAAAAATTGACCTTCAAAACAGTAGAAAAGTCATTATCTACAAGAAATTTCAAAACTCTGTGTAATACCGGGTAACGCCGTGGAATTTATTTAGTGTATTCTAAGAACGGGTAGTTTCAGAAAATTTTAACAATTCATCAAATTTCAAAGTTAATTTTAAAGTTCTGTGAAAGTCCTATTTAAGTTCTGATATTATATCAACACGGGCCAATTGCTTCACAGAACTGAAATAATAATAGAACTATCACAGTCCTTGAAAATTAACTGTGAAATTTGATGAATTGTTCAAATTATCTGAAACAACCCGTCCTTAATGTCACGGATTCAGTTGCTCGTGCATTGATCACTTTAACCACCAATTAACTAGAAATGAAATCAACTAGAAATGGAATTTTTGGGTAATGTTGCTTTTGCGTAAATGCATAGATCATTGATGAAATGCTTTTTAACCAATTCATAGAATATTAGGGCTCTAATTACTATGGAACGCTAAATTTGTAAAAATGCTACTTTTAGGAAAAATAACTCTCGAAGGAATGCTCTTGAGGAAAAATAAAATAAAATGTATCACTTCAGATATATCACTTGGAGGCATATCATTAGTACCAACCCTAGTAATTATTTATAAAATAATTTATTATAGTAACATTAATTTATTAAAATAAACTATTTGTTTCGAAAATAATAAAGACATAAACAGGTGACCTTACTAGTGAACATTTGTAGCCATTTATTAACACTCTTTTCGGGAAAATGCATATTTTCTTGGGGAATTAGAAGTCTTGATGGGTGCTTCTATTGGGCAATTTTCTTATCTTAGTAGAACACTGGAAAAATTGGTTGTTTGAAAAAATGAATTGTTCAAATTTTCTCAAAAAATTTGAACAATTAATCAAATTTAAATTTCATGAATTGGGAAATGTAAGAAATGTAAGATGAGTTTACAATTGTTCTTACATTTCCCAATTCATGGAGCTACATTTCCCAATTTGTCGATTTTTTGGAGAAATTCGACAAATTGGCAAATGTAGCTCCGTGAAAAATATTGTAAACTCTTTAAGATGAGTTCTCAAGGTAAACTGACATTAATATGTAGATGTGACTCAGATCAGGTAGAAATTTATACAAAATGTTATATCTTTGAATTCACGTTTAGGTTCAAGGCTTTTTAAATTCTTTCAAGATAAGAAACCTTATCTACAATAAGAACAATTTGCAAATCATTGCGAAAATGTCATCACAGCAAAAAGTGATTACTTTTACGAACAAAATGTTTGCACGGGGACGCTATCGCCTAAGGAACTTTCAGAGAAAAAACTTAAATTATCCAATGATTAGTTGTTGTTGTCCCATTATTGGGCCGACAGCGCTAGCTAGAGGGGGTGTTATTCAACTGGCTCACTTTCTCATCACGTAACTACGTTAGTCATGTTCGAAATGCCTTATCGAAGCGATTGCTTTTTTGCAGGAAAGAATTTAATTTAAGTAAAATTTATTACCACTATGCACGTTATACGTAAGTAAATAAATAGTCATATTTATTAGTAAGTCAAGAAAAATAAATATTCCATAATCTAATTAAAGTAAGAAAAAATTTAATTTAAGTAAAATTTATTACCACTATACACGTTATACGTAAGTAAATAAATAGTCATATTTATTAGTCAGTCAAGAAAAATAAATATATCATAATCTGACAATATTTAAAAACTATGTGGAGAAAAATTAATAATGTCGATTTATTAAAAGATTGCACGTCATTTCACAACGAAATATCAGTAAATTCAGAATATATCGGAACACGTGTTCTTGCGAAACCTCCTAGATCACAAGACCGGAACACTCATTCAAAGCAGCCTCCTAACTTGTATGGGATTTTGCAAAAAAAAATAGTTTTATTTTTTTTTGTATTTTTTTCTTATTTGTTAAAACATCTTAATATGTTTTATGTTAACTAAAAATAAAAAAATAAAACATTTTTTATAGGGTTCCATACAAGTTAGGAGTCTGATTTGATTCAGTGTCCCGGCCTTGTGATATAGGATGTTTTTATGTTTGCGGGTGCGCATGAGATAGCGTAGTAAATATAAAGACGAAATGCAAAAATATTATGTGATTATTTTTATGAACACGTGTTCCGACATCCTAATAACATATTCGTAATTTACCGGCAGTTTGTTAGGAAACCTGTCAATTCATTCGAGGCCTGCAGTCCCGTTTTCAACAGGAATACGAAATATTTGACCAGATTTTCAATAAATTAGCAATATTTAATATCGTAAGTTTTCTCCGTGTAAAAATTACGAGCATAAAATATTGCTTGTTTAATGTTGTCAACTGGCAGATGGATTGTAATCACTCTCCATTCATCTACCAACTGTCAGAATGAGGATTGCACGATTTCAGATAAGTTCGCTGTTTTCGAACTATTTCAAAATTAAATACTGTTCTTGAAAGCAAATAAAAGACACTTTTAAATTGTATTATTACAAATCGACGCATTAGCAATTATAAATATTAAAATTTTGAAGGCAAACAAAGATAAAGTTTGATGGTTTTTATCATTTAAACTGTAATTACAACTTTACAAGAAATAAAAAACCATATTTAATTAGATAAAAGGTGTTATACAAAGTTATTTTACTTCACTTTTTTCGTGTTGTATAAACAATTTTTTAATGATTTGCGAACAAATGTTAAATGCGAAAAAATATAATTATTTTGAAATTTTCTGGAGCGATTACGGCAAAAAATTTAAACACTGTTTAAATAATATTTTTCAGCGTTATTTTTTTATTTTTATTTTTATTTTTTATTTAATATTTGTATGTTTTTTACAATAAATATACAATTATACATATTATACAGTGTTATCAAGGTAAATAATAATAGCTTTTCCTCACCATAAAGAGACGAGGCTCTTGTGTTTGGTGAGTGAATCCTAGCTCAATTATATGGAATCATGTAAGTAAGTAAATAATATATTTGCAAAACCAAAGGGATAAGTAAGAAATAGGCAAGATTTATCAATAATACAGTTTCAAGATTTGAAGGAAATAATAATAAGAGTAAGATATGGACTTTTATAGTAGTTTTAGGTAATTTTTAAATTTTATTTTAAATTCCTGAATATCTTCAATATTTTTTAGATATAATGGAAGGATTACAAGATGAGATAGCATAACTTTTATGAGACGTGTCAGACAGGGATATACGTACATCTCCCAAAAAGACTCTTAGATTGTTTGTTGTCTGTGAAGAATATCTAAAAAAAAACGGATTGGTGAATAAATTACAGGAGTCGATTCGAACTGTAATCAGTATCATTGTTATAATATTGTACATGACTATTCGTACAATTAATAAATCGATCTTCAAAAATAGAATCGACTAAATCCATACACTCCGGCTACACTGACATCATTGAATCCGCCCGCAACGAGTTTTAAAATTATCAACATTTCTAAAAATATTTCACCGTGAAAAGTGCGAAAAAATAGACCTGAAGAATCACTCTTTAACAGCAACAATAACTTAATAAAAAAATGTATTTTTTATCATATTTGGTTAAAAAATATTACTTATATAAGTGTCACATTATTTTATGTTAATCTTTAACAAACTACATTCTGCCAGCTACGAAGTTGATACAACCCTGTTTCTCGTTCTCATAAAAGCATCAATTCGGCATTTTATCTATGGTCATAAAGGTGTCCTCGTAAAGATGGCGGCCGGTGGCCACGCACAGGCAAAAGACCTACACAGCGTCGAATATTTTATACTCTGTGTTCAGATCGGTACCCAAAACAACGGACAAATGTAACGGGACTCGTCTTTAATTACTCACGCCAGCTTCTTCGTGGAATAAAATAATCCTTCTCAGGGCAGTATTTAGGAACTGTAGACCAGTGGCGTATCCCGCCTCGCGTTTTTCTATGACGATGTGTAGCATTTTATGCATGCGTAATGCTTGCAGTTATTTACTAGTAGGTACTAGGTCAAGCACTAGGTAATTCAACAGTAATCTTTTCTCATAATTAGAACGAAAATTACAGAAACGGACTGCTTCTTGCGAGAACCAAAGAATTTGTCTATGCTAATGTTTTTCACCAGAGTTAATCAAATTATAACTGAAAAAACGTGCCAAAAGTGATTTAGTGAGAGAAAGAAAAAGATGATTTAAATAATATTAGTGTCAATATGGCAATTGATACTCCTGTGTGGTGTGGTAGGTATTCAGGACTTGTATTTTATCACCAGTAACTCTACTGTAATTCACGATGGAAATTTTTCAGAAACGGACTTCGCGATGCGAGGATAAAAGAATTTCCTTCTATGCAAATATTTTTCATTAAAATCAAATTATGTCTGAAAAAACATCACCAAAATTATATATTGAGAGAGAAAAAGATGATTCCAACAAATTATATATCGAGAGAGAAAAAGATAATTCCAACAAATTTATATCGAGAGAGAAAAAGATGATTCCAACAAATTATATATCGAGAGAGAAAAAGATGATTCCAACAAATTATATATCGAGAAAGAAAAAGATGATTCCAACAAAGCCATTTGGGACTCTTGTGAGGTATGTATTTAAAAAAAATACGAAATATTCAGTTCCCTTGTGTATCCTACCTTTTTAAATTGGCTTGTTCACGCGTACATAAGAACATGTATAGAACCATAGACATATGAATATTAGTAGACCTGCCCTAAGTGATTAAAAGCGTATTATCCCCACTCCCCATACCGGTTCCATTGGAGCCGGCTGTGCTCGCGTATGGCCTCAAGTGAAATTTGAAAACGTGACGTCATCATTCTTGTGCGAACTATGGTCGAGGCATCATCGGTTCATTTTACGAAATAACACGGCAAAATGTTGACTTGTACTATGAAAACTTGTAAAAATAGATGTGAAAAAGAGAACAAACCCAATTGTCGTATTACATTCCATATATAAGCATTATTTTACTTTATTTTAAGCATATTCACATCGTATAATATGAATCAGTTGTTACTATCACATCGAGAAACGTCTGGACGCGAAACACAAAGCTGGTTGGTTGCTGGGAAGTAAATTATGAACATTTATAAAAGTGTCTTAACTAAATACTTAAACGAAATATTCGACTCTGAAAATAGAACCGAATTTTTTTGCCGAATTTGGAATTCGCAAATTTGTTCATAACGTGGCGAGTAATTTGCGCTCCCATGTAAAAATGTCTATTCATTCAAAAGCAGATTTTACTTTTAAGAAGTAAATGGTGATATTATAATGCGAGATGCCTATTTACTGTCAGATTGATTTATTGACGAATCACAGTCAGCTTCACTCCCTTCGTTCTTCAACAGTTGATTTTACCCCTCGCCATTATCTTCTCGTCTATTAATTCCTATGTCTGTGTATAGAACCTATTTTTATGTTTATTGAATAAATTGGTGCGCCGCTGCTGCAGACTACTAGGTTGTCTCCTGTTAGGTCTGGGGGGGGGGGTAATCCGTAACCACCGGTAAAATAGGGTCCACCCCCGAAATTTTTTAAAGAACTTTATTAAAAAAATGTAGAAAATTTTCTATAATGTATTTAGAAGTTGATGAAATGGTGGGATAAGACTGAAAAGAAATGAGAGTCATTAAGGTACGCAGAACGATTTATTAACATTATTTTAAAAACATATGTATATTTTATTTTTTTAGAACGATCCCTACGGATGTTATTATACAGGGTGTCCGGAGGAAAAGTGCACTAACTTCGAGGGGTGATTCTACATGATTTTAGAAGTAGAAAATCAAAATTACTTTTTTAGAAATTCCGATGCTTTAAGGTAGTTTAAATATAAAAAGTTGAATTGTTGAAAAATATTTTAATATCGGAAAAAAAGTAGGAATTTCGAAAAAAGTTATTTATCTTCTGTATTTTTACCATAATGTAGAATCACCTCCCGAAGTTAGCGCACTTTACCACCGTACACTCTATATTTATGATTAATAAAAACAGTACCTAAACAGTAACAGTACAAGTAAAACGGTTTTCAAAATTTTGTAAAACGTTTTTCAACTATAAAATTAGCGGTAAGTACCAGATTTTACTAGACGATCAATTAGTAACTTTTCGAGGGATTATTCTAGAAACGTCTGAGATTTTAGGAATACGTTCATCAGAAATAAATAAAATAATAATAATAATCAATTTTCTAGGCCTGCCAGAGCAAAATCGACTGTAGGTCCGTCTGTTACGCCTGGCCGCGTGCCGAATATTATTTTACACGACTTCATCACTTATGTCGTTAAGATTCCCACAAACTTAAACGTAAATAACAAATTGAGTATGAACAATTAAAAATGCTTATAAAGTCTTTGGATTTAGATTATGATTTATTATAATGAAATTACATCACATTGATCATAATTATATTTACATAAAATTGAAAATAAAACACATCCTCTAAAATTTTTTATTATCTTTCATTGTACAATTTATTGAAACATTGTTGTACAATTTACTGAAACATTGTTACATGTATGCCTTCATATTGTATTTACAATAATATATCATTTAACTGTTATCTAAGTCAACTGTTATAAAATTTATGTCGCATTTACATTATATTATTAAATTATGCACTTGAATTAACCGTAACACTATAATGACACTGCTTCACACCAGTAGCACTGTTAAAAAAATACTTCAGCACCCTTAAATAACTTCTTTTTTTTTTTTTAAAAGAAAGACAATCATTCCCGGGTTACGAATAACCTGACAATATTTGAAAATCTCCTACTACCACCACAGTAAGCTGAAAATGTTGCTTGTGTTGTGATGGAGGACTTAGCCAGCCAAGGAATTAAAAATAAATAAATAATATTAACAATAATAAAAGATACTTAAATAGTGCTTTGTACGAAGCTCTAGTAACATAACTAATAGATTTTTTCATATAGTAATAGTGTTTTTGTAAATTAAGAATGAATATGTCATCGCGGGTCTATAAAATATAGTATAGGGTCGCTCATTAAACATGTAGGGATTTTATAAATTTGAGATGAAAATATCATCGCAGATCAATATAATGTAGTACAGGGTCATTCATTAAACATGTAGGGATTCTGTAAATTTAAGATGAAAATGTCATCGCAGGTCAATAAAACGTAGTCCAGGGTCATACATTAAACATGTAGGGATTTAGTAAATTTAAGATGAAGATGTTATCGCAGGTCAATAAAATGTAGTGTAGGGTCATTCATTAAACATGTAGGGATTTTATAAATTTAAGATAAAAATGTCATCGCCGGTCCATAAAATGTAGTACAGGGTCATTCATTAAAGGTGTAGGGATTTTTAAAATCTAAGATGAAAATGTCATTTATTTATTTTTATTTATTTATTTATTTCATTCAAAAAACAGTTTTTACATAAAAAAGTTATATTATATTATTTATATTATATCATATTGCAGGTCAATAAAATGTAGTATACGGTCATTCATTAAATATGTAGAGATTTTGTAAATTTAAGATGAAGATGTTATCGCAGGTCAATAAAATGTAGTACAGGGTCATTCATTAAACATTTAGGGATTTTGTAAATTTGAGATGAAAATGTCATCGCAGGTCAGTAAAATGTATTACAGGGTCATTCATTAATCATGTAGGGATTTTGTAAATTTAAGATGAAGATGTTATCGCAGGTCAATAAAATTTAGTACAGGGTCATTCATTAAACATTTAGGGATTTTGTAAATTTGAGATGAAAATGTTATCGCAGGTCAATAAAATGTATTACAGGGACATTCATTGATCATGTAGTGATTTTGAAATTCTAAAAATTAAAAAGAAATCAATCCATATTATATTGCTGCACATTTCTTCAAACTGATTCATGAATGGTTCCAAATCAATATTTGAGAGCATTTATTTCTTTGTTGCCGGTAGTTATCTCCGTCACCGACAGCAATATACTGTTCTGTGTGGTAATTATTTAAAAAGCGTAAAAATGGAAATTTTGTAATGTTTTTAAAATAATAATAAAAATTAATTATTTTTGCCAGTAGATTTTCTGCCTTTATAGTAGTATAAATATTTCCACTCAACATGTCGCTTCTGTTATCGAAATATATTGCGCCAAGGAAGAGAGATACAAAAATAAATCATCATCACTGACTGCAAATCTGTCTATGATTCTATTTTCGCAATGACTTACTTGTTTTTTTTGTAAAATGATCTTTTCGTAAATTGTACTGTCTTACCAGATTTATAATGATTATTTAATGCTAACTTTTAATGGACAGCATTACAGTGTCCATCATCAGGGCAGATGTGTGGATTATGGACACGGTAATGCTGTCCGAAATGTTGGCCAAAAAGGAGTAGTGTAACACGGCATAATACCCCAAAATAAATCACCATAATACATTTGGCCGTGAAAATCTCGAATCATATCTGTCTTACCAATTGTTTATATATTTATGGTAATGATAAAAAATCTACCATGAATAGTTTCCCTAGGATTCAAAGTTATATTTTTTATTATTTAACTATGAAATGTAATCAAAAATCTCTAAAAAAAAAATGACCGACAGTCTCAGATAAGAGTTATTTTGTTATAATATTTCCCTTTATGGTCAACCGATGTTCATAGGTTATCCGAGTTATCTCTTTTGAGAAAGTGAACACTTAAATGACATTCACACGAAAAAATGCACTTTAAACATCCGTCAATAAGAAAAATAATATGATTACATCGTAATATTTTTATGTTCACTCCTTTTACGAAGCCTTTATGATAAATACACACAACGTAATCATTTCAACGTAATCTTTGTTACTTAGTTTGGTTGCTTTCCCTTTTCCTTAGTTTAATTTATTACTTTTTTATGTTCGCTCCTATTCCGAAGCATTTATGCTAAATACACACAACGTAATCATTTCAATGTAATCTTTGTTGCTTAGTTTGGTTGCTTGCCCTTTTCCTTAGTTGAATTTATTACTTTTTTTCTTATTTAACAAGCCACGCCAACCTGTCAAACGCTCTATATTTGTTAACAATACTGCCAATAATTATTTCGTTAACTTTCTAATTCAAAGGCCTCATACACTATGTGTCATACGGTATCATGTTACTGCTGCCACTACCTAGCATTTACATATAAACTTTACATTTCTTTTTCACTAATTTAAGTTTGTATAACTTAGGAGTAGGCATATTCTTATTTTTGTACAAGAGGTTTATACCTACAGATAATTATTGTATGCATTTACTATTTACTTGCTGTTATAATATGTTAAATGGATACGGCTATATGTATTTTTACTGTTAGTATTGTGAACTTACAATCTTCAGAATATCATTTTTTTATGAACTATGTATGTAAAATCCCAATGGACGTATAAATAAATAAATAATTATTTTTAAGGGCGCCTTTATAATTCCCGCGGTGACTTACCCAACTTGCATTTTTTCAAGATAGATAAGTACAATATTTTATAAATTTTATGTGCCCTTAGTTGCATGTACCTACCATAGACATTCAAATTGATAGATTAGCTCTTCAGAGAAAGGGGAACAATCCACGTTACGCGGAGCGCTGAGGGGACGTGACTGCATCTGATTATTGACAAATTACTTTATGTAATTTGTCAATAATCAGAGGCAACTCGCATTATAATATCACCAATTAGTCCGCGAAAATGACATCTACTTACGAATTACTAGTCCTTTTCACAACGGTGCGCAAATTGCTGACTGTGTGAAAAACTTAACTACAAATCCCAAAACGGGTGAATAAAAGTTAGGGCTTTTTTCGAAAACTTAATATTTTGTTGGGTACCTACTTTTACAAATGTGTTATAATTTACCCATCTCACACATTTCAGCATCGATACGCAACCGTATTTAAAGGCAGTTCATTTTTGCTCAGAAAATTTACTTACTTTAGCGTACCTTACTATTTATTCTGCGCAGGTTCTGGTTATTTTAATGTGCGCTCCTCGGCGTTCAACGTACGACTGATGTCGTAGATTACTAAAAGCATTTTCGAACAAAATAATTAAATTAGGTGACCAAAATATGGTTACGTGGTTTGCCTCCAGCTCGACAAAATGTACCAGGATTTCATGTTAGTTGTATATCAATTTGGTTGACTATGGTAGGTACCTGCCTAAAAATTTCTATGATAATTATTACAATCTCAATGACAATTCTTTTTTCAAACATTATTCAGGCAGGTACCATCATATTGAAAAAATGCAAATAATAAAGTCCAAATTTACACAACTGAGAAACGAATCTTTACTGAAACTGAACCATTAAAACCGCTACCATCTCGAAACAGAAACTTACAAAGACATTTACAGACAGACGAAATGCCAAACAGCCGTGTTAAAACAAGGCTTTGTTACGCTCGGTCAAAAAAGAGAAAGACGTTATTTTGTGTTTCCTCAACATTTTGCCCTATTTCTCTTATCTACTAGGTTCTAAATTTGTATGGACGAAGACCATGAGATCAATAAATCAAATATCATTATTTTACTTGCTCGAGCATTCCGTTATAAAAATATAAATATGTACCACTTTATTTGATATATAAAGTTATTTTCTTATCTTTGAATGTCAAGGCAAACGATATTGATAAAAACAATATCGAGCTATGGGCTATCAGTAGGTACGTATTACATATTATCGGACATGTTGTTTTCGCGCTTGTAAAGCGGACGAAAAAAATATTTACTTAATTAGTCCTTTAGGTGGTTCATTCGATGAGATATTTCCGAAAAACATTATAAATAACATATTATTATAAGCAATAATTATTAGCCTGAAACACAGTACAAAGTATAAATTGAAAAAATCTAATTATTTTTAATTTTAACCGACAAATAATTCAATAAATACTAGTATATATTTTATTCAACAATTATTGCTTTTTTTTTTTCAACTGAAAACAACCAACGTTATTTATACAGGAAAGGTATTGTTAAATTCTAAATTTCCTACCGGTGGCATCTAGATATATTATATATTGTCTTGTAAACATAATTTGATAGTATTATTAAATTATGTTGACTGTACAGTTTGGGATTGTTGTAAACGGAAGTGGTGCCCTCTGTTATTTTCTAAAAGAACTGTCGAAGTTTTTTTCCCCGATGAGAGAATGTCAAATGGAAAATATACAAAACTTTGTATTTCTCAGTTACAAGGTTTATACAATTTCCCGACCCGTTTTCCGAGCAATTTTGTACAATTTTCCAATTTAAAAAATTCAAAACTAACGTAACAAAATCAAAAAGATTAAGGTTTTTATAAAAAATTCACTACCATTTTCCGATAATTTCGGAGCAAAATTTTTCATTTTTTCAAAAAGATTTTTTTTTTAAATTACGACAAAATTCACAATATCCAAAAAATTATGCTTTTATAATATTTTGGCGTTTGTAAAATTTTGAGCTGTTCCCATGAACAAATAATGTATCTGAAATGACGTGATATATAAGTAAACTCTAAAGTAATGATGATGCAAACGAAACCGGTCGGTCTTTTTTAAACAAAATAACTGTTTTATTTTTATTAAAGAATTATTTATTAATAAAATTATTTTAATATTACGCATTATGCTGGAATATTTCACATTACTAACCAACTTTCCCATGTCGGTGACATGGGAAAGTTGTTATGTTTGTCGGGTTATTCTTTAAAGCATCTGTCAAACATAAAAAAGAAATACGCATTTCGAAAAAAGAATTATTTGTTGATAAAATTATTTTCGTACCAACTTTATCGCTTGTCTAATTTGATAAATAGTTCCAATTTTGAATTAAAAGTTCATTGAACTTGAATAATGTTAGGCATTATGCTGGAATATTTCACATTACTAACCAACTTTCCCATTCCACTGACATGGGAAAGTTGTTATGGTTATCGAAAAATTTAATAAAATTGCACTCAAATTTATCATTACATTGGCAACACTGATTTTTACTGGGTTGTTTCGGAGAATTTGAACAATTCTTCAAATTTCAAAATTATTTTTCTGTGAAAGATTTTTTCAAATTCTGTTATTATTTCAGTTCTGTCAAGTAGCTAGCATATAGTGATATAATAACAGAACTTTCTCAGAACCTGTAAATGAGGGTTGAAATTTGATGAGTTGTTTAAATTCTCCAAACCAACCCGTCCTAAATGCGACGTTATGATTGACTCAATTTTGACAGTTCGGTATTGGACTGGATAAATGGTAACTCACCTTTTACGTTTTTTTATGCTAAACTTATGCATATATATATATTTTTTAATTAAATTTTTTATTTTTATTTATAAAATATTATTTTATTTTTTATTATATTTTTATGAAGACGTTAATAAAAATCTCTTTTGTAGGTATCTACCTATATATACATTAAAAAAATCAGACAAACATCTTTTCCATGCTGAGTGAAACCCAACAACTAGTTCGAACAATTACGTTACAAATATTTTTTTGATATAAGCAAAACTTGTCTCAAAACGATTTTTTATATTTAATACGAAATATCAGGAATACTGATATTACAAAATGTCGGTCATCCCATACAAATTTGCAAATTTGCCCGAACCCTAATAGTTGTCTTTTATAGTAATCAAATTGTATTTCCAAAAAAATATTCGTATTTTTTCTATTTGGGAGGAGGATTTGGGTACCGCCACCCTGGGAACCATTTATTGTATAACCGACGTTTGGTGATTTAGCAGGGGTGCCCGGGTTCATCAGACGAGGTGTGTTCAGGATGCTCTTGACCACCAGCTGCGTGATATGCCAGACCAGAAGTTATTTTTCTTTTTTGCTCCTACCATCATGTAGAATCACCTCCCGAAGTTACTGCACTTTGACCCCGGACACCCTGTATAGAATTTCCCTCTAGCGGCAGATACCCGCGTCGCACTGTGATTCGCACCATACAAGCCAGAAGTTTTATAAATCTCACAGACATATGAATATATAGACTAGAAATTAAAGGTGAGGGGTAAAATCAACTGTTGAAGAACGAAGGGGGTAAAGCTGACTGTTATTCGTCAATAAATCAATCTGACAGTATATAGGCATCTCGCATTATAATATCACCATTTAGTTCTTAAAAGTAAAATCTGCTTTTGAATGAATAGACATTTTTACATGGGAGCGCAAATTACTCGCCACGTTATGAACAAATTCGCGAAGTCCAAATTCGGCAAAAAAAATTTCTTCTATTTTCAGAGTCGAATATTTTGTTTACGTATTTAGTTAAGACACTTTTATAAGTGTTCATAATTTACTTCCCAGTAAACACGATGCGCACACTTGAGAATCGCTACATTCGACCAATGTTGGCTCGATGTGATAGTATATGTTTCTACAACTGATTCATATTATACGACGTGAATAAGCTTAAAATGATGCTTACATATGGAATGTAATACGACAATTGGGTTTATTCTCTTTTTCACATCTATTTTTACAAGTTTTCATATCACAAGCCACTATTTTGCCGTGTTATTTCATAAAATGCCTCGACCATAGCTCGACGCTAGTTCGAACAAGAATGATGACGTCACATTCTCAAGATTCACGGGAAGCCATACGCGAGCCCAGCCGGCTCCAATGGAACCGGTATGGGGAGTGGGGAATAATACGCTTTTAATCACTTAGAGCAGGTCTACTAATATTCATATGTCTATGAATAAATCACTTTTTGAAAGATAACGTCATGAGAATATTACCAGATAGACAGTGTGACAATTGGATTCTTAATTGGAGTAATTATTGCACAGGTTGACTAATACCAAAGTACGAAAGAGCTTAGTTTATGAAATCGTCCGATGAATTTATTCGCTTCTTGCGGCGCAATGTTTTAGGCTGTTCATTGAGGTTAGGTAAGGTATTTTGGTTCTGAAAAAAATCCCAAACCATCTAAAAGTTCCTTTCTTAATCTTACTCACTACGCTTACATCAGGCTTGCATTCTTTGCGGATCTCCACATTTCTCACACTTTCATACATGGTTTTACCACAAATACGCCTCAGGGAACTCATTTCTAAAGCATTCGGTCTACTTTCATCCTTCCTCTACCAGTTCCATGCCTCACTGCCATACATTAGGGTAGGTAACAGCACTCCAATGTGGACTGCTAGCTTCGCTTCTTTGGACATTTTTTTGCTGGCGCCCACTGCGTTCAGTCCTCCATTAATGAAGTTACCTGCAATTACCCTTCTTTCTTCTTTCAAGGTCTTATATAAATCATTTCTGTTTATTTTAAAAATAACTAGCATGTTTTTACGTTGTCTAAAAAATAATATAGTTTTGCCTTACCGAGAATTTATTACGGAGAGTATATCAAAATCAAACGATATATATATATTTTTTTTAATAGACCAACTAATTATCTATTCAAATCAGTTTGTTATTGTACAGGCACCACATACGAGATTTCCAGGCAGGAATTGTTTGTGACATGGATGAGTTTTCCGAAGAAAGGCTCCAGGGAATGTATAACAACAATTGCTTTTCACAAAATTTTAAATTGTCGTTTTTCACAAGGTTTTAAACTGTCGTTTGTAATAATTTTTTAAACTGTCGTTTATCATAATTTTTTAAATTGTCGTTTATGACAAATTTTTAAACTGTCGTTTTTCACAAATTTTCTTCATATTAGGGTTAAATACACCCACAGGTGGGATACAGGTGGTTGATTGGTGTGTTAGAACTTTCACCGTCTAGCTTGTATAAAACGAAACGCTCTGTGCCGTTTTTCTTGTTCGATTTCGTATGTATTAGAGATAATTAACTATCCCATATAGCCTCTGGCATTTTGCAATGTACCTACTTGCGCTTGGGAGAACTGTCAGATTCCGCAGAAAACATTTTCGCATTATGTTTGATTCTGTTTCAAAATACTGTTCTTGAAAGCAGATTAAAGTCTCAGATTTTAGTGTTACAAATCGAGATTGCAATATAAAATATTAAACGCAAACAAAGATAAAGTCATTAAGGCGATGCTCTACGTAGTAATGCAAAATCATGTGTTTTTGGTTTGAAAATTTGGTCGCCTAGAAATTTTTCAGATGTTTTAATTAAATACTGCAAAATAATCGAGTATTTTTTAGATAAGTCTTTTTATAAGCCCAGAAAAAAATAATGTATAAGGCCTATGAAAACTGCTTTTAAGTTCAAAATCTCCTACTTACTAACCCATTTTTGGTTATGATTTTATTGTATAATGTGGCAAATTAAGTTATTTATAAAATGATCGGACAAAAATAAATATTTATGCCTGAACATTAACAAAATAAAATAAAAGGCGCTTTTTGGCCATGTTTTTTTCTTGCATAAATCAAAACAGGTGGATGGTGTTAAGCGGGAATTTAAACCTTATCTCCATCTACCCAAGGAGTGTTATTGATAACGGCTCGATTTAAAATATTAAACGACGTAGTGCATCGCCTTAAAGTCACTTACAGATGGTTTTTATCGTGTAAATTGTAATTATTACTTTACACGAAACTAAAAACATATTTAATTAGACAAAGGTATTACAAAAGTTTTTGTCACTTCGCTTATTTTGGTTTAATATGAAAATATTTATTAAAAACATAAAAACTTGCAAACATTTTTCAATTGCTAAATGTTGTTACATAGAAATATTTTTTTTAATTTTCAGGAGTGTTTTTGGTAATTTTTTAATGCAAACTGAAAGCGAGGTATTCTTTCTTTCTATCACTGGTTAAATTATAATTCCCACGTTAATACAAGATGAGATAGCATTACTTTTGTGAGACCGTGTCAGGCTGGAAGATATATCTCAAAAAGACTACGGTTGCTTGTGGTCTGTGAAGAATATCTCCCAAAAGGAGTTAATAAGGATTCATCGTTTTCGAATAAGATATTGGGCTAATTCCGTATAATATCAAAGTATTTTTTACATTATTGTCCTTGGTGTTTTTGCGTGGCTATTTGTTTTGTTTTTCCTTTTGTCTTAATATATTTTTAATGATAAAGCTGTCTGGAGATTACTCCAATCGGTGTTTACTAAATTATTTTAAGATACTCCCGTGGTCCGGTGATAATGTGCTATATCATGTCAGTGAATAGCTTATTGCTAATTTCTAGATTAGCAGGTTTCGCTAAGTCTACAACAGCTTCAGATTCGTCTATAAACTTTCACTCACCCCTTTACACTTCCCGCTTAGTCAATTAATTAATTTGCGCCCGTGCTTACACAAGATCAATATCAATAAACAGTTGTGTCACCATAAAAACTCTTCTAAAACAATACTTCTATACATTCATAAATACAAAACACAAGAAACAACAACTAACCTACTCGTATATATTCGAAACACTAGAATCTTGGGGTTAAAAACATATCCAAAAAGCAATTACAAACACAATATTTCGGCAAAAAACCCCACTCTCATTCAACTCAAAACAATAGTTTATAATATAAAGCTGGATACAAAACATAGGGAGATCAGAAATAGACAATATAATGACACCAAATACAGACTGAAACTGAAACCACTCAACTGAACAAAAAAACACCTTGTAATATATTTATAATTATTTTAGAAAAAAAAACACCTTCGAATATATCTATAATTACTTTATATCATTCATACTACTAAATTTTAATAATATGTACATTAAATCCTCAGCACAGGAGATCCCTGTGAGTTATCATTACATCCATTCGTTACAAAAAAAGATAATTAAACACTTAGGACGGGTTGTTTCGGAGAATTTGAACAATTCATCAAATTTCAACGTTCATTTACGGGTTCTGTGAAAGTCCTATTCAAATTCTGTTATTATATCATTATAGGCTAGTTGCTTGGCAGAACTGAAATAAAAACAGAACTTAAAAATATCTTTCACAGAACTTGAAAATTAACTTTGAAATTTGAAGAATTGTTCAAGTTCTCCGAAACAACCCGTCCTAAGTGTTTAATTATCTTTTTTCAACATCCACTTTCAAGCTCTGTGAAAGACTTTTTCAAGTTCTGTTTTTAGTTCAGTTCTGTCAAGCAACTAGCCTATAATGATATAATAAAAGAACTTGAATAGGACTTTCACAGAACTTGAAAATGAACGTTGAAATTTGATGAATTGTTCAAATTCTCCGAAACAACTCGTACTTATTATTGTTATTATTAAAAACTCAATTGTTTCAATAAAGGCATACAAATATAATATTGGATCGAATCATCGGTACAATATTGTACTTGTATGCCTTTCTTGAAAGAATTGAGTTTTAAACGGACTAAACTATTTATTCAATTTTATATTGCGTACGCACTGGCGCAAACAAATAATTTTTCTAAATGTTGTAAACCAATAACTTGCAAAAAGCTTATTTTAGTAAAAATAATTAAATTACCGCCATCTATGAACGTGCAGATTTTAACAAACATCGCGTTTAATCAGCAACAAAATGAATGTAAATATTTTCTTTTTTTCCTTTCAAATTTCCTATGAAACATTTATTTACAGTAAGTAATCTTCTAGATAAATGCTTTTCAAAATACGTTTTTCACGTAAAACACAGGGCCCGCCCTATGCCGGCGCAATCGGAGCACACCTCCGGGCGCCGAATTGTCAAGGCACCAAGGCGTTGTTAACACCTGGCACGTAACAGCCCTAACACATCGCTCTTAAGGCGATGCCATACGTAGTAATGCAAAATCATGTGTTTTTGGTTTGAAAATTTGGTCGCCTAGAAATGTTTCAGATGCTTTAATTAAATACTGCGAGTAGAATACATCATGGCCTTTGAAATAATGAAGTATTTTTCAGATAAATCTTTTTATAAGCCCGGAAAAAAATAATGTATAAGGCCTATGAGAACTGCTTTAAAGTTCAAAATCTCCTACTTACGAACCCCTTTTCGGTTATGATTTATTGTGTAATGTGGCAAATTAAGTTATTTATAAAATGATCGAAAAAAAAAAAATATTTATGCCTAAACATCCACCAAATAAAATAAAAGACACTTTTTGGCCATGATTTTTTCTTGCATAAATCAAAACAGGAGGATGGTGTTGAGCGGGAATTTAAACCTTATCGCCGTCTACGTAAGGATTGTTATTGATAGCGGCTCAATTTAAAATATTACACTACGTAGTGCATTGCCTTAAGAGTATTTTTCACAAAAATAAAATTCATCCGCATATTATTGACTACAGAGATCAGTCACTAATTACCTACCTAAAGGCTTCTAATGGTTTTGACAAGGGGCGTCAAAAATTTTTTTCGCCCCATGCGCCGTTTGGCTCAGGTCCGGCCCTGGCTTAAGATGTGTGCGCTGGGCCATCGACAATATCGACATTACTCCCCTGACTAGGCAGTGTCTGTTCTGTGCGGGTAGCACGATATTCATGTATTATTTTTTCGGATATTAGTAAATTAAAATGATCCCATGTCTTATCTTAAATTACATCAAAATTTAAAAAACAAAACGCACAGTGGTTGCTAAAATAAAATAGCCTAAACGATTCATAAGAGCTTTTTCATGTTTATTGTCCCTATAACCTACAACCGACATCAGACCAAACTAGCTTATTAGTTGGCTATCGATTGTCCAGATAACATATGTCAAGAACGTGAATGCTGTCATTAAAATAATGGCCTTAATTTAATTGATAGGGCGCTTTTAAAATTCCCACGGCAACGGCACCTCCATGGCAACAGCAATGGGCAAAAAATGGTACGTAGTTCAAAACATTGTATTTTTAACATTAAATAATATGTCACAACACAAAGTGATAGCTTTCTGTGATAACAAGATATTATTAAACTCAGTGACTTTATTTTTATATGAATATGCACAAGATGCATGCATGCCTTATTGACTCCCCAGTCCTGTTAGAAAGGATTGCATTTCATTGTCCTGAACGCAATACCAGATCAAATACCTTATTTTATATACCTATAACATTTCAAATCGAAATACGCACAAAACTCCTTGCTCGGGCGTATCTGCAAATCTTATAATGCCTTAAACGATATTGACATTTTCCACATCAAATTAACCTTACTATGTACCTTAGTTAAAAATATTACTTCTGTATTGTTTAGTATTCTCTTTTTAATCATTTTTCACACACACTATGTACTTTATTACTTTTAATTATTTCTAGCTTTTATAAATGGAACTTAACTGGTTTAAATCATGTTCTATATTTAATATTCAATTATTTTTTTGTAAAACTGTATGTTTCCTAAATAAACTAAAAAATATATAAAAAAGAGTCGCTAGTGCTCCAAACTGTCCGGAGCCAGTGGGACTATGGCATCCCCGATATTTAGGATATCTTGTTGTGAGGTTGAAGTGAGTGGGGATGTAAAATGTAAGATAGGGAAGTACTATTTATATCTGGCCACGAAACACGATTAAAGCTTTTCTAGTACGGGTCGCGCGCACTACAGCCTGTAAACATTAAGATTTGCGACGAGAACCCGCCGGCTTTCCCACAGCTTCTAGAACTCTCGGGCAGCTAGCCTGCTCCAAATGTGAACTCCAGTATTACTCACCTATGGAATTCGTGACCCCGACGTGATTTGAACTTCTACATGTATGGCTGTAATGCGGGCGGCCCGTACTAGAATATCGTGTCGCACAGTGGGCTGAAAATCGCCTTTCATAGACATAGAGACTTGAATTTTCAAGGGTATTTTTTTTGGCTAGAAATGGATTCTGCTGATCATTACTATGCTATAAAATTTCGTACAAAGCAATTTCGTGTACAAATGAAGGAGTTATCATTTTTTTAAGAAAAATTTGTATGGCACTGACTATCTTATATGATATGATATCTTCCACTCGAGCTTTAATTATAAGCAATCTGTAAGAAAATAAATACAAAAGTCTTTACTATTCATATCGTAGATACCCATCTACTTTTTACTGATCAATTAAAATTAAATAAACAAATTGTGCCTTCGTTAAAATTACTCAATAAAACATTTAAAGAATATATATGGTACCATGATCATTAATCGAACATAGTGGTAATAAATAACCACTTGTTAGCTTGCTAGAAAAAACTTACCTGGCTAGAAGCTAATTAATAATTTCGTAAAATCTTATATATAAAATCAGATATGGGTAATATAACTAAACTAGTCCATATAAATTATGAATGGATTTACATATCTTGCATATATCATCAGTAAAGCTAGCTGCGTATTTTTTGTTGATTGGTAAATGGTTCGAGGAACTTCAAGCTATTTACAAAGTACATATTATATGTTTATTTAAATTCATGACATAATCGGTATTATTATATTAAAGTTAGGTTAGTGGTGTAGTTTGAAATCTACTCCTCTCCTTTGGTTCTCTATGAAAAAATAACTCTTCCAAATATTAGGCGAAAGATTGTAAGACTGAGGGAATACGAGAAGTCGCTGCAAAGTAGCCCAAGACCTTTGCACGATGTTGTCGTCTCTCACCCTGCGTGTCGCCTGAAGCCCCGAAAACCCTTCTGAATGGAAGGAGGGAGGCTCCTCCGGTTCCTCCTCTCACTCCAGAAGATAGGTGAAAACTTGAGTGGCAATCGAACGACGTGGGAAGTGCCCATCTCGTACACTACCCCACTGAGAGACAGCCTGGGTAATCACTGCCTCGTCTGATAACCCAGTCTTGTCCTTCATCAATAGGGTATTCCTACCGCCGGCGGGCCAACATGAGGCACAGGTGGGGCCTTAACCCCTCAAGCGTCGGATGGACATTACTAGCCGTAAATATCATATTCCATTACAGCCTTTGATGTACAGATCTGACTGGAGCGTCCATACATTATAAACAAGTCGCCTTTTCACTGAATGAAGCTTAACTCGGCCAGTCTCGTGACCCGTCGGCTCTTTCCCTCCGGCCGCCAAAACTCTGTACGGGTAAGGCTCATCGAAGAGTAAACCTTGCAGAGTGTTTAGTTGTCCTGGAGCTAATCTCAAAGATTTTTTCTTCATTCCAAAGTAAAGTTTGTTATTGTGCAGTGTTGTGTTCAATATCAACATTTTCACTACAATCATCAATATTTTATTGATAAAGCTGTTTATTAAAAAAATATTCATTTAAGATACAACTTAACCGCATTGTATAAATGCATATATTTTTAATATGCAATTTCTGTATTTTTGCATATAAATATATTCCTATTGTAGGAAAATAATGTTTTATTGTCAAATTTATAAAGACTTAGTGAAGATATGGGAGTTGACCGTCGTTAAATAATAATTATTCTTCTCAGTTTGTCTCAAATATTTATACTTCATTCACATATAAATATCAAAGTTGTTTTGTTAAAATTTTCATGTTTGATATCAAATTTTATTATTTGGAAATATTAATGTTTATTTAGAATACAAACATCTCAAAGATAATTTTATTTAGTTTCCAGAGTGGTATTTCTTTTTACGACAACTTCAAAAATACGAAATAAAAAAATATGTGTCGTTAGGACTTGTGGGTAGCGAAAGTCAAAGAATTCCCGCTTCATTCATTCCCGGCGGGATTGATGAGGTCCACAGACTAGCTCGCAGACTTAGATGTCCACCTCTAAACCCCCACCATGCGGAAGGAGAAAAATAATCATTTTTATTGTTGTCCTGGTGAAGAAAGGCTTCTTCCAGATTTAATTCTGTGGTTTAAAACGACTTCTTTATTTAAGGCGATGCCATACGTAGTAATACAAAATCATGTGTTTTTGGTTTGAAAATTTGGTCGCCTAGAAATGTTTCACATGCTTTAATTAAATACTGCGAGTAGAATACATCTCGGCCTTTGAAATAATCGAGAATTTTTTAGATAAGTCTTTTTATAAGCCCAGAAAAAAATAATGTATAAGGCCTATGAAAACTGGTTTAAAGTTCAAAATCTCCTACTTACGAACCCATTTTCGGTTATGATTTTATTGTATAATGTGGAAAATTCAGTTATTTATAAAATGATCGGAAAAAATTTAAATATTTATGCCTGAACATCCACAAAATAAAATAAAAGGCACTTTTTGGCCATGTTTTTTTCTTGCATAAATCAAAACAGGCGGATGCCATCTACGTAAGGGTTGTTATTAATAGCGGCTCAATTTAAAATATTACACGACGTAATTTAACCTTTTTCGATGATGTACTTTCCAAGTACAAATCAATTGATTTAACCCTGAACTAAAGAAACCTTGTTTCCTGAAACTGGTGGTCATTTTTTTTTTTTATTCAGATTTTTTTCTCTCTGAGAGATCCGTGCATGAAACAAATACAAAGCATCATTCAACAACAAAGCTATTGAGCGACAGTCCACAGACTGCTAAAAATCTTAATTAAGATTGAAAAAAAAAACAAAAACAATACCTGATTTATTGTGGTTTGAAGTGATATATTCAATCAAGAACCGCAAGTAGACATTTGAACACAGCTATCACAGAATCAACAACATAATTTTTACGTGATCACGGAAAACAGAGAGGACTAAGCCACAAATGAACAACAACTTAGCATTTACCTACTACTTGCTTCATTCAGTTACGGATAGCAGATAGCAGCATGACCATCAAGCCCTACGGGTGGTAAAAATGAGATTAAACACTGAAACAGTGAGATTAAACACTGAAACAGTTGAATAATCAGTGATTAAAGGGAACCTTTCAAATAATCGTCGATCAAATGAGACCGGGGTGCAAACTATACTTTGTTCTTGGTTTATAAATGCGATGATAAATATTTATAAATGAGATCAATAAATTCTAAGATTGGAGGAACAAAATTAGTAAATTACTTTCGACAGTAATGTCTTCTACGTGACGTGCAAGTTGTAAATTTGTAAGTTTCAAAATAAATAATATTTGTTTTATGAATTAAATCGTCCCCAGAGAAAAACATGATAATATTTCATAATACAGGATTTTCCAATAAGAGGTGTAATTTTGAATAGCCCGCTATTTCGGTAGATGTTACTTTTGAAGCTGTTATTTTTTAACATTTGACAAGTAAAAACTAAGCCATTAATAAAAATAGACCGATACATGCTTCAACCAAATGTGAATCAAATGCAAATCATCTTGAATGATGAGGCCCATTTCCACCTCGATGGCTTCGTCAACAAGCAAAATTGTCGCATCTGGGGCTCGGAAAACCCAAGAGTTATTGTTTAAAAGCCTCTCTAGCTTCAACGTGTGACTGTTTGGTGCGGTTTATGGTCTAGCGGAGTCATTGGACCTTACTTTTTGAAAATGAGGCTGGAGCAACAGTTACGGTGAATGGATTGCGCTTCGAGAGATGATTAATGATATTTTATGGCCGGAATTGGATGGTATTGATCTGGACAACGTTTACTTTCAACAAGACGGCGCTACGTGCCACACAAGCAACGAAATCATTGTTTTTTTACGATTGAAAATCAAAATAACACCTCTTATTGGAAAATCCTGTATAATCCGATCAATCGACTTTAGATAACCGGTGTCTTCGTAGTCCGACACTTCTTGCCGTTCCTTCTACAAAGGAACTTCCTTCGAAATTCTTTCTTCCTGAAATGACAACGTGGAAGTGACGCTTCTTTATAGGTCTATCCCCCCCAGATATTTCCGAAACCTCATTAAAGAGAAAAATAGTGGACACATTGTCTTCATTAGAATGACTTCATTAACATTTGCAGATATATTCGACGGCCTTCGTGGTCGAGGGGTAAGGCTCTCGACTAGCACGCTGGAGGTTGCGGTTTCAAATCCTGGTGTGCGCAAGTAAACTTTATTTTATTAATTTGTGTTATTTCACTATTTACTAATTAAAAATAATATAATATACGGGATGTCCGGGGGGTAAAGTCCACTAACTTTGGGGGGTGATTACTACATGATACGTGGTAATACATGATTTTTGAAGTAGAAAAGTTAAATAACTTATTTTAAAAAATTCCAACAAAGCAAATTGTTTGTATGGGAAAATAAATATTTTTCTATGAAAAAATATTTTAGTACTTATGGGAAAAAAAATTGGAATTTTCGAAAAAAAATTTTTTTCTTTTTTTACTTCTACAATCATCAAGAATACCTCCTAAAGTTAGTGCACTTTACCCCGGACATCCTGTATAATATATTCGCAAAACGTTCCAAAGTGTAAGATACTCTTAGTATCAACCGGGTATAAGACCACCATTGAAAATTGAAACGTTGCTTGAAAATGGTTTTGGCCGTGTTTGGTGACCAGATCTATGTAGCCAGGTATCCCCCACCTTCCTCCTCCCCATATCCTTCTCTTCCCCACTATCTTCAGCCTCACAACATACTCCAATTTTTAATGCCATAGTCTCTCTGGCTCCAGACGATGGGGAGCAGTTCGAACTCTTGTGCGGTATTCACATTTAAAATAATATATATATAATTCAAAAATTATTCTGTCTTTTTTCAAGCTCTGCTCCTTTCCTTCCAGCGTACTAAAGGATACATTCACAATAAAACACAACTTGAGCTTGGCAATAATTAGCAGTGGGCTCCTCGCAGTCAGAGGGTGTGTCACCGAGCTTTTTGGCTTGAAAGTACTAAAGGATACATTCACAATAAAACACTACTTGAGCTTGGAAATAATTAGCAGTGGGCTCCGCGCAGTCAGAGGGTGTGTCACCGAGCTTTTTGGCTTGAAAGTACTAAAGGATACATTCACAATAAAACACTACTTGAGCTTGGCAATAATTAGCAGTGGGCTCCTCGCAGTCAGAGGGTGTGTCACCGAGCTTTTTGGCTTGAAAGTACTAAAGGATACATTCACAATAAAACACTACTTGAGCTTGGAAATAATTAGCAGTGGGCTCCGCGCAGTCAGAGGGTGTGTCACCGAGCTTTTTGGCTTGAAAGTACTAAAGGATACATTCACAATAAAACACTACTTGAGCTTGGAAATAATTAGCAGTGGGCTCCGCGCAGTCAGAGGGTGTGTCACCGAGCTTTTTGGCTTGAAAGTACTAAAGGATACATTCACAATAAAACACTACTTGAGCTTGGCAATAATTAGCAGTGGGCTCCTCGCAGTCAGAGGGTGTGTCACCGAGCTTTTTGGCTTGAAAGTACTAAAGGATACATTCACAATAAAACACTACTTGAGCTTGGAAATAATTAGCAGTGGGCTCCGCGCAGTCAGAGGGTGTGTCACCGAGCTTTTTGGCTTGAAAGTACTAAAGGATACATTCACAATAAAACACTACTTGAGCTTGGAAATAATTAGCAGTGGGCTCCTCGCAGTCAGAGGGTGTGTTACCGAGCTTTTTGGCTTGAAAGTACTAAAGGATACATTCACAATAAAACACTACTTGAGCTTGGAAATAATTAGCAGTGGGCTCCGCGCAGTCAGAGGGTGTGTTACCGAGCTTTTTGGCTTGAAAGTACTAAAGGATACATTCACAATAAAACACTACTTGAGCTTGGAAATAATTAGCAGTGGGCTCCGCGCAGTCAGAGGGTGTGTCACCGAGCTTTTTGGCTTGAAAGTACTAAAGGATACATTCACAATAAAACACTACTTGAGCTTGGAAATAATTAGCAGTGGGCTCCGCGCAGTCAGAGGGTGTGTTACCGAGCTTTTTGGCTTGAAAGTACTAAAGGATACATTCACAATAAAACACTACTTGAGCTTGGAAATAATTAGCAGTGGGCTCCGCGCAGTCAGAGGGTGTGTTACCGAGCTTTTTGGCTTGAAAGTACTAAAGGATACATTCACAATAAAACACTACTTGAGCTTGGAAATAATTAGCAGTGGGCTCCGCGCAGTCAGAGGGTGTGTCACCGAGCTTTTTGGCTTGAAAGTACTAAAGGATACATTCACAATAAAACACTACTTGAGCTTGGAAATAATTAGCAGTGGGCTCCTCGCAGTCAGAGGGTGTGTCACCGAGCTTTTTGGCTTGAAATTATTTAGTGCATTTGGATTGGTTCCTTAAGGCCCCGTAGGAAGCGTTAAAAGATGGTTTGAAAGGGAGATATGCAAATACGAATGTTAGAGGGAGCGCGCTAAGATTAAAAAACGATAATAATTAAGCGATACTTGTGAAAATATTGAATATAACTCGACTCATCGAAAAATACTTTAGTTGCATTTAAAAATAAACTGTGATTTTTTTTCATACCTATAACATATTAAATAACTGAACAACACGTATATTATTTTTTAATGTAATTTTATTTTTATTATTTCTTTCTCATGTTTCAAAACTGTCTGTCATTAAAATTCTACCACCTACATGTAAAAGCCCTCTGGGCGTTAAATAAATAAATAAATAACACGTGTTTTTAAAAAATTTCGGAGCTTACCTTGCGATTTTTTTTTATCGTAGAAATTTCATATAATTTCCGTTTCGGCATAACAAATGTATAGATATTGTCTTCAAAAATAATTTTTTTTTTAAACTTAAAGAGTTAAAGAGAAAAATGTTATAAATCGGTATAAAATGGGAATGCGGAGCTTAAGAATTCCGCCCTACCGCGCATTAGTTTGGGGACAGACTTTAATATCCTCTTCAAATTCAAATTAATTATTATTTTGTCTTTAGATAGCTGATTAGGTAAATGACTTGTCCGTGAACATTTTATGAATTCTTCGTGTAGTTTTCAACACACAAAAACATTCGGCCCCTACCATCGAAGAAGTGCTCGCGCCGCCACTGCACTGTATTATCTAATTTATCCTCCATATCTACCGGTTCCCTTCCTTCTTGTTCTAAGAATGTCCGCAGGAAGACAGAGATGACCATTTCCCTTGTCCAGTCTCTCGTCTCTCTATATTTCTATACTAATAAGGTTGTCTGCTTCACCGCAGCTTCCTGGTTCAGCATTACATCGGGTCATTTAAACAAGGATTACTATTTCCTTGCAGTTTTACGCGTTCAGAATCGGCATCGAAGGTCAAGGAATTGAATTCTTCCTTATACACGGTGTCCGAAACTACTGGTACAGGAGTGAAAAAAAAATCTGAGCATTTCTATTTTTATTCTAATCTTTTGTCCTTATTAAATTAAAAGGTAAAAAAATTGTACATGATAGGTTAAAAAGATCCAACGATTTATTCGAAAATGAAAGCTCAAATCAAAATTCACAAAACATATAACACAAAATTGACCCCAAATGTGATGTAGATTCACTTCCCGCTTATACTACTACTTTCCAGACACCATGTATAGATCATTTCTAATCCAAACCTTTCCTCCGGAGGCCACAACCTTCTTTATGATACAAATGGTGACCGGATAAATCATCAAAATGATAATTCATCACATTTTAAAAAAGTTATATAAAGTCATGGAAAGTGATGAAACAAAAACTTTATTAACTGCTTTAAGTAGATAAGGTTAGGTTAGGTTTAATTTCTATTTCATCATTTCTAATGACTTTATATCACTTTTTAAAAGTGTGTTGAATTGTCACTGTGTTGAGATATCATGGAACCGTTACAAATATCCCGACAAAATTTGAATTCCTCCTTCTACCGTAATTAGTACAATGATTAGCTAGCAGAACCCGCGACCCGTAACCCACGACCCGCGACCCGTAACCCTCGACCCGCGACCCACGACCCTTGCGCCTTGCGACCCCCGCGCCTGATTAAACTAGAATCAAGCTGGTAAAAATTTAACCAGTCCGACCACTCTAGCTTTGGGTTCCTTTAACCCAGTGACATTTTATCAACGATTATCGCTAGTTTTAATTTTTGACATATTCGAAGGGTTCCGGTTAAAAGCTGATTCTCGCCCCTTTCCCGGAGTTTGATCGATTACAATCATGATCATCATAACGTGACGTTTTGCTTGACGACTGATGTTGACGTTTTTATAAAAAACTGAAACGAGGTTAATGGAAACAGTGAAAATATTAAAAATGACTATGGACGACAATTTGATTATCAATCAAACATCCCAACTTTAAGAATGCATTATAAAAACATTTGCAATTTCGATCACCTCGTTCAAAGCAAATATGGTTTGCAAATCCCGCACTTTTTCAAATCCCGCGTGATTGAGGGTTAGAATTTAGAAATCCCGCGGGATCACGCGGGATTTATAAGATTTTTATTGAAATATCGCCATTTTTATATTAACATGTTTTAAAAAATTATCGTAGACTACTATAAGAGTCCACAGATCTGTTATTATTTTTTTTTAAATCTTCGAATCAATTATTGATAAATCTTTTAAGGTTAAACGCAACGCTCGTTGTATTCTACGTGTTCACAGATGGCGTTAATTAATTAATTTTGTTTAAATACGCTTTTCTAAGGTATTGCCTTACAAAATTAAGACAAATCATTTTTTTGCGCCCGTATATACGCAATATGAATATGAATCAATAGTTTTGTTCGTTTAAAGACTTAATTCTTTCGAGAAAGGCACACAAATACAATATTTTACCGATGATTCAATCCAATATTGTATTTGTATGCCTTTCTCGATAGAATTGAGTTTTCATATGGACAAAACTATTTATTCATATTCATATTGCGTATATGAGGGCGCAAACAAATAATTTGTCTTAATACTGTAAAGCAATACCTTGCAAAAGCGTATTTAAACAAAATTAATTAATTAACGCCATCTGTGAACACGTAGAATGCAACGAGCGTTGCGTTTAACCTTAAGCGTTTTTCTTACTTATTTTTTGTTATCTCTAATCTCTAAATAGTATTAAATAAAGTCACTATCCGCTTCTATCTGTTTATGCGCTTAGTTCTTCTAAACTACGCAACGGATTATAACACGGTTTTTACTATCATTTAGAGAATTTCTTCCGTAAGGTTTATAAATATAATACATGCATTTCTTTCTATAAATATAATATGCATGTATTATATATATAGAAGAAAGAAATTTTCTAAATTATACTTAAAACCCTATCACAATCCAAACAGACAGACGCGGACAGTGACTTTATTTTATACTATTTAGAGATTACTTATATGATTTTTTTTATATTTGAGCTATAATTTCCTCAACCAACACTTGGTGATTTTTTAAAAAACTATTTTTGTTCTACATTGTATATTTATGATAAAAAATACAAATATTAAATAATGTAAAATAAATAAATATCACTGCTAATATAGGTACTACGTAATATTAACTTTTGATCGAAGGACTGGTTTTTTTGATAAGCCAATCAACACTCAACATGCAAATCGGCAACAACATTATACAAATAATATCACTGAATACTTCACACGGTCCGGTATGACGAAAGAACTATAAAGGATATTTCAGTTCTCTCTTCTGCTTACTTTTTAAAATAGGCTATTAACTCGTAAACGACATTAACACGTTTTATTATCTTTCTTTTGTAACGTAGTTTCAATAGAACATATTTCAAATAAAAGTTAACATGTTTTCCTTTACAAGAGTCAAAAATTCGTGTGTAAAGGGAAAAAAATAAAAACTTAACATACATAAGAATAGAATAATAATAGAAGAAAAAAAATGATAAAAACATATAAGGTGAAGAGATTTTTGTTTTTTTTTTCATAAAATAATATATAAAGTAATATAGTGAGATGTCATCGTCATTCTAATTCGCTAAATTATTTAAGGTAGTTAAGTTTATTTTATTTTTGAATTTATTATAGTCCGATTCAAACCTTATTTCTGTCGTTAGTTGATTAAACCACACCACTCCAGTGTACGTGTAATAGTGTTGTGCAAAACTGGTGTGCATTAATGGAGTGCATAAGCGACCCATTGTATTTTGTCTATTGCTCTCAACACGAACCATGGCATGGTGTGACTTCTTATACAGATCTTTGTGGATTTGAAGCAGCGTATTTTTTGTGTATGTATTTTTTAGTGGTGGGACTTGAAAGTCTTGGAAAAGTTTTGAGGTTGGGTAGTCTGATGATAGTCGGATAGTGATATCCTCACTGGGATCTCCCGTGCTGAGGATTTTATTTACATATTATAAAAAAATTAGTACGGAAGTAATTAAAAATATATAAAATAGTGTTTTATCTGAAATAATTAAAAATATATTTCATGGTGTTTTTTGTTATTGTTCAGTTTTCGTCTGTATTGGTGTCAGAATATTATCTATTTCTGATGTCCCTATGTTTTGATTCCAGCTTTTTATTTGAGATTTAAATATTAGAATAATTTTGTGAGTTTTTAATGAAAGTGGGATTTTATTGTAGTTTTTAGTATCATAATATAGGAAGCTTTTTTGCCCAAATGTTGTATTTGTAGTTGCTTGTTGGATATGTTTTTAACCCCGAGATCTAGTGTTTCTAATGGATGTTGTTATTTCTTGTGTTTTGTATTTATGAATGTAAAGCAGTATTTTTTAGAATAGAATTGTGGAACTGACATGATGTTAAGTTTGTTAAAGATTTAGTCAGTGCTAGTTCTTACAGAGAAATAGAGCAGTATTATCTTATAATACAACAATATTATATTATAATACAACCATAAACAAATGAAATAATCATACGATCGCATTCATATGTAACATACGAGTAACTTCGTACGACACTACGAACGTGTGTGAACAAATTGAAAAAAAGAAGACCGAATCAATTTATCCGACAAAATTTTCATAATTTGGTGTGTAATATTTTTCCATAAAAAACTTCTATTTCTAAAAATAACAAACAATTATAAATCACCGTCTTGAAACATCGGAAGCCTAATTGGCCCGGTACAAATGCCAATTTAAAATTAAGTAAATCTATAAAACCATGTGCAGATAGGGTAACTGATATTCAAGTTCTTCGGCGAATGACCACAAAATAATGAAATTACTTACCCACTTAATTCACAAATTCAAGATTACTCAAGTGATCCGTAATTATTAACTGACTATTTCGTCCCCTTGCTGAGAACGTCGCTGTTATATAATCCTGTCCTGTCCTCTCTAATCATCTCGTCTCTACCGGGGAGGCAGTGGTAACACGTCTAGTCCATATACCGGCAGAGCTGGTTTTTTTAATCTCGCTGTCAGTCGGCCTCTACCCTCTACCCAGGGCCGGCCCTGTGCAGGCGCAAATGGAGCAGTCCGCTTCGGGCCCGGACTTGCCAGGGCGCCAAGGTGCAAAGGACACCCGACCCTCCGCCATTGAGGTTTTTACCAGCACAAGGCGCCATTTGGCCAGGCAATGCTCTACCACTAGGTATCACCAATTACGTACATTGGCCTAGGCCAGGGCTGTCCAAACCACCGCATGCGGCCCGCGGTTTAGATTATTGCGGCCCATTGAACCTTTTTTTAACCGACTTCAAAAAAAAGTCCGGAAACAGGAATTGATTTTTTTAAGCTCCTCGCTGAACGTTTCCCGAAACTGACGAATTTCGGGCAAAAAATGGGCTCGATGATGGGCAGTACCTACCTTTGTGAAAGTGCATATTCAACAATGAAGTTTATTAAATCGAAATACAGGTCTTCATTGACAGATACTTCACTTAAACATGCACTGCGCCTAGCTACCACTAGTATTGAGGTTGATGTTGACAGAATTGTAAAAGACAAATTAATGAAAAAGTAGATAATAAAATAACGATATTACGTATTATTACCAGTATTTTATTTGTATAAATATTTTGCGGCCCACCAATGTATTTAGTCTTTTTTATTGGCCCTGGGTCCCATCTAGTTTGGACACCCCTGGCCTAGGCAACTGCCTAGGGCGACAATATTTTGGGGGCGGCGATTCGCCGAAACTTTAAAGATTATGTTCGTAGTTTCTAATTTTGCACAGTTTAAAAAAATGTTAATAATATTTCAATAAAATGTTTCATCGCTGTTTTTCAAATAAACCAACTCGCAAAAGGAATATCGCTGCAAATTTATTAAGAATCTCTTCAAACTATTGGTAATCCAGTTAAAAACGAGAATGCTAGCCGTTTCCTGATAAAGTTTTAGCTAATTTCTATTATATCAGAACACGTGTTCATGTACCTGCATTTGCCTTGATAATATATAATGACGAAATGCCAAAATATTAGGGTTTTTATGAACACTTGTTTCGACATCGTGATCGTGATTCCTTCATTGCCTTTTAGGGTGGGTGGGTCGGATATATACATATATATATATATGCGAGTATATACCTTTTTTTACCTAGGGTGGCTCACTTCCCAAACACGATCCCGCGTACTACTCGTATGTACCGTGTACAAGTTCCCTCATTTCTTAGGACCGTCACTTCTCAGTACCGTCACTTCTCAGTACCGTCACTTCTAAGTACCGTTACTTCTCAGTTCCGTCACTTCTCAGTACCGTCACTTCTCAGTACCGTCACTTCTCAGTACCCTCACTTCTCAGTACCGTCTTCTAAAAACTTCCTATAAGATGATATTGCTGGTTGCTGGTACGAGAATGTTAACTGCCACTATTGCCAAAAGAATTATCTTCTCTTTTACAATATAAAAAAACACAGATCACTAACATTTTGAAAAGATTTGGTGTTTGTGGTAAATTAAATAAACTGTACGATAAAAAACCGGAAAATTAATCAAAAACTTTTTTAGCGTTCTTGGCGTAAAATTTTTTAGTAAAAAAATGTCCAATAATATAACAATAATATTTGATAAAAAAGTACCTACCCAAATATTTAAAAAATAACTTTAATTATAACGCTTTTAAAAGAATGGCATATTTAAAATAGCACCTGAGATTGTTCGCCCTGATAAATGTATGGTTGCACTGAAACAATAAGTATGCATTTTTCTCAGTGCCTTAAATTGTGCTTATTACGGAATGTTGTGAAGTGATCATCCGAAGTGTCCCTCAAGGCCATACTATCGATTTAGAACAAGACGTATACCAAAAACCAAAGGCAAGTCAGAACCCCTTTCGAATTCTAACTGTTCACCACAACTACCCCAATAGTTCTGTTCAATCCACAATAAAACCGTAAATTAATTCGCATACAATATTTACGACTTCACTTACTTTTGGTGAAGGAATTTTACTTGTGATAGTGCTGATGTACCTTCAGTACAATAAATATTGTACAATTATAAAATTGCCACTACCGAAAATAAGCCGGTTAAAAAGACGTTTCACGTTTTACACTATTGCTATTGGCCTTTTATAAGAATGTTTTCGCGTAAGTTCTCTTTAACCGGAGAAAAAATAGTATTGCTGATTTATCAAAATCCTGTTACCGTGAATTGTAGGTACTTTCATAGTATATCGGAATACGTGTTCATACAGCTGCGTTTATCTTGTTATTATGTAATGACGAAATGTGAAAATATTTGAATTTTTATTAACATGTGTTCCGAAATCGTTTTACTGATATTTCACTAGGAAATCTGTAGCAAATATTTAATATCAGTAAGTTTTCTCCATAAAACTTATTTAACGATTCGAAAATGTAATGAATACTGCATTGTATATTGAATTATGGAATTTATTTATCGGTCCGTTCCCGGCTTCGCACGAAGTTCAAAATAAACTGTTTTTTTTATTCCAAGCACACTCTTTGCTTCCTCCACATTCAGAGAACTCTTCTAATATTCTGACATGACCCAACTCAAGTGTTTAAGCCCTAAACCCGAATTCAACTGTAAATTAAATAGTTTAAAAAAATATATTTCTACTAAACTACGAAATAGATATGTATTTATTTTTATATCTAAAAACTTACTAGAAATTATAAATACCACACCTTCTTCAACCTAGCTGAATTCTAAAAACTAGTATGCCATATAATCCCGCACGGGCTCCGAAACCGGTGTGCGGTATCATCTATCTTTCTATTTATATAAAGAAGAATGTCCATGGACACCGGGCTGGCGGCGTTGATTTGATTTTTGTACAAATCTTTTTAACAAGTTTTATTCCGAAATTGATGTCATTTTGCACACTTGGCCTTTAAAGGCAGAAGAAGACTTCTAAAAACTCTGTGTAAATCCCGGGCAACGGGGATTTCAACTAGTCTACCTATTCATATAAAGAATTGGTAGACTAGCTGTGTAAATCCCGGGCAACAGGGATTTCAGCTAGTCTACCTATTCATTTAAAGAATTGGTAGACTAGCTGTGTAAATCCCGGGCAACGGAGATTTCAGCTATTCTACCTATTCATATAAAGAATAGGTAGACTAGCTGTGTAAATCCCGGGCAACGGGGATTTCAGCTAGTCAACCGATTCATATAAAGAATAGGTAGACTAGCTGTGTAAATCCCGGGCAACGGGGATTTCAGCTAGTCAACCTATTCATATAAAGAATAGGTAGACTAGCTGTGTAAATCCCGGGCAACGGGGATTTCAGCTAGTCAACCTATTCATATAAAGAATAGGTAGACTAGCTGTGTAAATCCCGGGCAACGGGGATTTCAGCTAGTCAACCTATTCATATAAAGAATAGGTAGACTAGCTGTGTAAATCCCGGGCAACGGGGATTTCAGCTAGTCAACCTATTCATATAAAGAATAGGTAGACTAGCTGTGTAAATCCCGGGCAACGGGGATTTCAGCTAGTCAACCTATTCATATAAAGAATAGGTAGACTAGCTGTGTAAATCCCGGGCAACGGGGATTTCAGCTAGTCAACCTATTCATATAAAGAATAATATCTGAACGAGCAGCGTTTGTATGATTTGAGATTGAGGAAATATTACACACTTGACCTTCAAAACAAGAGCAAGGTCACTATCTTAAGTCTGTGTAAAGCTCGGGTAACGCCGGGTACTTCAATCAATATAACGACCGGCCAGTGGCTGAGTTGGCATCCCGTTTGGATCCCACCCAGGCGTCATGAGTTTAATTCCTCGGCTGGATAAGTCCTCCTACTCGACATAAGCAACATTTTCCGCGTACAGTGGTTATAGTAGGAGATTTTCAAATATTGTCAGGTTATTCGTAACCCGGGAAACATTTGTAAGTTTAAAAAAAAATCCGGTGTGTTTAATAACGCGGTTTTGTAAGGTCTAAGTTTGTTGTTGCCGCAGTTATCTGTGATACTGATAAGTTGCGTGTTTACTTATTCTAATCATAGCACGCAGTAGTGGCGTAGAAACAAACTGTACGCACTTTTATCTAGGAATATTTGATGTCTGTATTATTTGTAGTGAGCCACCAAAAATAGATTAGAAACCGAATTTCCGAAAAAAAACGAAAGTTATTTAAAATGTTTATAAAAATATTATACCCGTAGACATACAAATTGATAAAACACCCAATCAGGGAAAGGGGACAAACCAACTCCCTTTCTGTGATTTTTTAATAAATGAATCTGACATTATACAGGCAACTCGCATTTTAATATCACTTTTAGCCCTTGAAAATAAATACTGCTTACCAATTACTGGTTCTTTTTACAATGACGCGCAGATTACTGTCTGCGTAAAAAATGTAACTACAAATCCCAAATCGGGTAAACAAAAGGTTGGGCTTGATTCTAAAATTGAATCTTTCTGTTATAATATTTAGTTAGACATTTTTACAAATGTGTTAGTAATTTACCCATGTCATTCATTTTTAGTGTCGCTACGCCAGGCGGTTTGTTGAAAAACGAACATTCAGATCCTGCGTTGAAAAAATCCACAATGTGCTGCTCTGCAAACCTTTGCGTTACTTTAGGGAACTTTACTTTTCTGCGCAGGGTCTGGTTAGTTCAATGTGCACTCTTCGGCGGTTAATGTAGACTGATGTCGTAGTTCATTCAAAGCATTCTATAACCCCCCTGGTGCATAAAATATGGACACAGGTTTCAATGTTAGGTCAAACCTATCAATTTGTGGGTCTATGATTATACCCATACCCCGAAACTAGTCGTTTTTTATTGTTAATCTTGTAAGGATTCTTTAAAGTTAGTGTTAAATAAAATGAACAATGAAATAGAGGACATAAATTTAATTAGTAAATTTGTTTACTTTTAGCCTTTCTTTATTCGTCGTTATGTAATGGTATGTATATATTTGAGAGCCGAGCCACGAATTGCGGGTAAGGAACGAAGCAACTGTAAGCGGCGTTTCGCGCCATTTGCGATTGATTTATTCCTTCCCCATAAGTTGAGGTTCAGCTCGGCAGTTCGGCTCACATATGTATACGCTATTCTTCAATGATCGCTATAGGTACGTTATCAAGGAAATACAAAAGATCCATTTAAATGAAATACTCTTTATTACATCACAAAAAATATATAATACGGGGAAACATTCGTTGTTTTTGAGCTTGGGCTTAACAGGTTTTCTCACACTTGTGCAAAAATGCGTCACTATTTTAGGTTTACTTTTCCTGGTAAATGGAAGTTTTTCGTATGTTTTCATAATTTTTAATTTAATTTCCTGGTAAAGAAGCCTTCCTGGATCGGGGCTCCGGGAAGGTACCAAGGCCGTCCGGGCAATCGCTACGCCACTGACATAATACATACTATGTAAGTAATGTAATACGTATAGGTATACATAATAATATATAATCCCTTTCCTTTATGCCTCAAAAAGTCCTTGTGCCAATCCAATATTTAAACAATTTGTATCGCTGTTTACCTATGATTATATTGACACACAAACCTAGATTCATTAATTCGTGGGATCATTTCAGAGTGCGTTCGTGTATTCGCCTTTTTTTATATTTATACTTTTTTACCTTATTTAAATTACAAATTAAATTTTCTTTCAAAGTGTTCTGGCTTTCACTCTTCAAGGGTGTTCTCGGCCATCATTTAAAATTATGTAGAAGGAAGGTGAATTTATAAATTAATTTAATTTAATTATTTAAAAGATTGGAGTTGAGTTCAGACTTAAAAGAGTTGAGATGTTGAACGGAAGGGAGCTCATTTTAGATAAGGCTTGATAAAAGAGAAGATCATTGTTTAGAGAGGGACAGCCAAAAAATATGTGATCTAAGATTTCGACTTCTACACCAAAGAAAGTACAATCTGGAGAGTAAAGCAGTTGAATTTTAAAAAGGTTAGAATGTACGTAACAATTCGAATTTAATTCAACAATTCCAATTCTCTATTGATTAGGTGAGGGAATTTATTTTTTGTAAAAATAGGGGAATTGTTGAAACTACGGTTTTGATGGGATAAAAATTCAAATTTAATAACGAAAAATGGAACGTTACAAATTCCTAGATTCCACATTCAGACAACTCTTCTAATATTCATTAAAATAAATAAACGCAGAAGTTATTTTGGAGTTCTAAAGAAAGAATGTTTCAGTCATTAATAAAACTGCTGAGGAAATAGCTTTTAAGAGCTTTTGCAAATGTTTTTTTGTTCTTTGCCGGAAGTTTTAGATTACTAGGTCATGCGTTATATTGCTTCTGCGCAATGTATTGTAAGGAGTTAATTCTAAACATTCAACAATTCCAATTCTCTATCGATTAAGTAAGGGAATTTATTTTTTGGAAAAATGGGGGAGTTGTTGAAACTACGGTTTTGATGGGATAAAAATTCAAATTTAATAGCGTAAAATGGAACGTTATAAATTCCAAGATATTCACAAATTTACTGGATTCGTCGACTGAATTAGTAATTTCTCCTTTACTATAAATGAATCTATGATAAGATCCTAGAATATAATATAAAGTGCAAATTCTTGTCTTCGTAATAAAACCTTGAATGAATTTTCTCAACTCTTATCTTCTTGTGATTGTGTGCCAGATCATACATTCAGATAAACAAATGGGTTCAATATAAAAAAGAAAGATAGGTATAACTATGATAACTGTCTTGACTTCGGACTCCGAGATTGTGGTTTCGAAATCCAAGATGGTGATAAAATTGATTCTCTCCTTTCCCATGATTCGTACAAACACAGAATTGGATATGTACGGTAGGTGTAGGGCGGGGGGTGGGCGGTTATACGGATGAGTGGTGACATGTGAACGAAACGCCATCTATGTTGTTTACTCACCTACTTATATGATCTTTTCACCTTGTTATGTCTGTACACAAAAATATATCCATATTGCTACCCCAAAATATTAAATAAATTGTCTATAATAATTACAATCAAAGAAATCGCGTGGATAATTTTATTTCTGTAAAAAGGTAATATCACGTGTTCTAAATCAAGATTTCTGTGTAAATGTTTCATATTATGTGTGTTATGAGATAACAAATTATTAGTTTCTTCTGAAATGTATTTATAAATTAAAGAAAATTACGATTATATAGTATTACAGTAGAATCATTGATGTTAGTCTATGTATATAATGAATTAACATATTATAATACAAAGAAAAAATTGTGCTTGCCTTGTAGATTTCAGAATTTGATGCATTGCGTTGAAAGGGTCAACAAGACATATAAGTGTTAAAAATGTGTTGTATGGTAAATTAATTTTAATTTATTATTGAAACAATATGAATTAGAAAAGACAAAGATTTGCGAGCGATCATTGATCAAAACTCAAACTTGGAATCTCTCGCGTTACCGATGTATATGTTGTCCGGAAACTCGTAGTAAAAGCGGGAAACTGTCGTATTGAAAAAGTCGTATTGAGAACACAAAAAAACTTATTTTTTCGATCTGAGCATTTCGATATTTTTTTTATCTTCTTCGGTTTTTTTTGGAAACTAAAAGGTTTAAACTTTTGGATCCGGTATAGACATTTTAAAAGAAATTAATTAAAACATTTGTAGCCAGACTACACATCGACACATTTTAAGAGATATTAATTAAGCACCCGATATTAACCACTAGCGACCGATTATTTTCAAATTTGTATTAAAAAAAAAACGAATTCAGACTCCATTTACTCAGCAAACGATAAATTTATCAGAATCAGGAGTTAAATCACAAAATCAAGTCCAAATGAGATGTAGATTCACCAGTTTCCGCTTGTTCTAGAAGCCCCGAACAACATGCCAAAAGCGCGCCGGATTTTCGACATTTGTCGGATGAGAACGGCTCGTTTTTACGACTTGTTCTTGAGTTCAACAGCTCGACTGTGAAACAAATGTGTTTCCTCCCTCTACAACAACGTCTCTAAGAGACCCGTGTTCACTTCTTCCTCTCCTCAAAAAGACTCTCCATACTCCACAAAGTATCTCCAAAGATTACATAGGCCCTGAGAGAAATTAATTTCCTCCTGTGTGGAGTTAATGTAAACATAAATTTAAAAATCGCGTTTTCGGACACCGTGTATATCATTGCATAAAAACCCTGTTTCCATAATGTCCACTACGAAAAATCGCTAGCTGTTTTCGATGGAATCGAATATATCTGCACACGTGTTTACGCAGGTGTCCTTGTCTGAATAAATATAATGGAAGATATGCGACAATATTATTATTTTGAAGAACGCGTGTTCGGACTTTCTTATAACATGTTCGTAATTAACTGATTTCCGCCATCAAACCAACCTGTATTCCCAATTGCCAAGGTAGCGTTTAAATAAATTCTTTACCTAACCCGGTATATTCTTACAATATTTATTATATTTATAAACACTGTTTTCATCGGCAATGTCGACATTAGCCAGGCTAGTTGAATTAAGTTATGTAAGACAGAGATTGTATGTTTTGCTGAAGTAGGTACCTATCTACCCACACCTAAAAATAAGTTTTATCTCTCAATTGTTTGATATATTTAAATTTTAAAAATGCTTGGTGTTTCAGGTTAATGAACTTAATTATTTGATTAATTCATGCTATGGATAGATAATTTTTTATGTGACGTGAGAATAAAGGTAAGAACACACTGGGCCCACGAACACAACGCATTGATGGATACATCTGGGAGTGTAGCCCTGTGAAATCAATAACTCTACAATATCGAATCGACAGACGGCTGATATTATCGACTACCGATGATTTTATTCCGATTTCTGCGCGCTAAAATTTGTCTATCGGCCGTCGGAACATTTCTTATCAATCGTTGACCGTGCTCGCAAATATCGCTAACTAACCACAGTTGAAAAATTTGGTCAATATTGTATTGAAATATGGCTTTATCGATCTTCCGTGCTAGGCCTCCTGGACAACTTACAATCCATACATTTTCTATGAAAATGGATGCATCTGAAACACACTTGTTACACGCTACGCTATCCAAATAAATTAAGGCGATGCACTACGTCGTGTAATATTTTAAATTGAGCCGCTATCAATAACAACCCTTACGTAGATGGCCATAAGGCTTAAAATTCCCGCTTAACACCATCCGCCTGATTTGATTTATGCAAGAAAAAAACCTGGCCAAAAAGTGCTTTTTATTTTATTTTGGGGATGTTCAGGCATAAATATTTAATTTTTTTTCGATCATTTTATAAATAACTGAATTTTCCACATTATACAATAACATCATAACCGAAAATGGGTTCGTAAGTAGGAGATTTTGAACTTTAAACCAGTTTTCATAGGCCTTATACATTATTTTTTTCTGGGCTTATAAAAAGACTTATCTAAAAAATTCTCGATTATTTCAAAGGCCGAGATGTATTCTACTCGCAGTATTTAATTAAAGCATGTGAAACATTTCTAGGCGACCAAATTTTCAAACCAAAAACACATGATTTTGCATTACTACGTATGGCATCACCTTAAATAAAATTTATTTGCGTCCGCCGGGATTTGAACCCACGACCTTAGTCGAGAGGCCTTACCCCCCGACGGTAATTTTATAGGCCGTCAGCTTTTGAAATCTCTCCGACAACGAAAAATTTAAACAAAATTCCGTGAGTTCAACTTTTCAAAATATTTCTCGATTTCATTCTTCACTAGTTGATAGTCAGGCCAATAAGTAACATAATTATTATCACAATATTATATCTACAAAGCCATACATGTATAGGCTTTAAAAAATTACCACGAAAAAAATCTAAATATAGGTAATGCAATTACGTTACGCGGGTACAAATAATTCTTTAATTAAAATCACACAATAAATATTAAACAACTAGGCATTTTTTCACTTCAAGGATAACATCAGATGTCGTTAATCTTTTCGAATGTCCAGAACGAGATATTACGTTAGCAAAAAAACAGGGATTCCTTTATGGAGTTTTTTTTTAATTTGGCCTTGAAGCTACTAACATCAATGTAAGCATCTAAATCTCAGTTAAATTGATTGATATTGATGGTTGGGCTGGTTGGTTTTTTGTGAGATTATAAGATTAGCATTATAAATTTGCTACGTCCATTAATTGGTATACTGGTTATGTTATGATATAACCGAGTATTGTGCTTTATGTTTTGGTTATTTGAGATTTGTATATGGTTAATTATTTTATTTCATGGACGTCAAGAGAAAAAATTATACAATACAGAAATGGGATTATTCAATTTAAAGTAGAGATTAATATAATAAGATATTTGGACCTCTTGGTAGAGTTGTTAGATAAGAGATGGGAGTAAGGTCGGGGGTTCGAATCCTTCTTGGCATTGAGTACATTTATTGTTCTATATTAATTTTAATTTTGTTTTATTTGTACTTTGTTAACTATATAGTGGAAGATACTATTAGGACGTGATGTATCACAGAATTTGAACAATCCATCAAATTTAATAGTTTATATTCAAGTTTTGTGAAAGTCCTATTCAGTTCTTTCATATTTAAGTACCGCGTTGCCCATAGTGAAATAATAACGTTACTTGTATATTAACCTTGAAATTTGATGAATTGTTTAAACGGAATGTTCCTCAGAATTTGAACAGTTCATCATATTTCAATAGTTAGGACGGGTTGTTTTGGAGAATTTGAACAATTCATCAAATTTGAACAATTCATCAAATTTGAACAATTCATCAAATTTGAACAATTCATCAAATTTGAACAATTCATCAAATTTCAACGTTCATTTACGGGTTCTGTGAAAGTCCTATTCAAATTCTGTTATTATATCATTATAGGCTAGTTGCTTGACAGAACTGAAATAAAAACAGAACTTAAAAATATCTTTCACAGAACTTGAAAATTAACAATGAAATTTGAAGAATTGTTCAAGTTCTCCGAAACAACCCGTCCTAAATATCTGTAAAGATTCCATTCAAGTTTTATTTTATTTTTTTATTGAATAAATAGTTAATACACATCAACAAACAAGTCCTGCTAAGCCAATTGAATTGGCTTGTCAACAGGTGCTTAAAGTTTAGTTACATATACATTTTTATAAGTTATAATTTACATCTTATATCTACAGAATCAACAATTTTTTCATACAATTTTTCACACATATTAAAGTAAATATTTTTTTCTGATAGCCAATTCTGATATTCTGTCATTTATTTCACATAGCTGAAATGATAACATAACTTGAATAGAACCATCACAGGAAAGGAAAGAAAGGAAGCAACCGCAAATAACGCGAAACGCCGTTCACCGAAATTTTGTCCTGTTTATACGGACCCTTATACGGAATAAATATAAATAAATCATGTAGGTATACGTTTGCAAGTAACATTAATATTATTGACACTGAAGGGTAGAAAGTCGCAGACGCCCCAAGAAGATATGGCACGATCAAGTGAATCAAATATTTGAATCGGGTCACGTCAAAAGTCGGACATATGAGAGCCAAATGTAACAGTAGAGTTTGTTGGGGTGTAAAATGTAATGTAGGTACATTCCAATGTATACAAAAACGGTAGAGCAAAGACCTCAATCTCATGATTGTGGGATTAATTTCCTGTCAAGTAAGTTGGGTGATCAGAAATAATACGAGTAAATTCTTAATAGAAATTATATTGAAACCATCAAAAGTTACAACAAAGGAGTACAAAATAATAACCATGTAACAATAGGAATAAAAGTAAGGCACATAACAGATGGACTCCTGAACCAAACTAAACTAACGACATAAGATGTATGAATGTGAATAAAGCAAGATGCGTGTCCCGCAACAAAGTCGAGTGATAATTATCATGGATTAATGATATATTATAATCTGTCATCTATGCCTGCCACTGCGGGGAAACTGACGGTTGGTTAGTTAGTTAGAGAGTCCCAACTGCCCGAGCCGTCTGGAGCCAGTGAGACTACGGTTTCCCCAATTGGGGTGTGCTTTTTTGGGTACCGCCGCCCCGGGACCTATTTATTGGATGACCAACACCTCTGCCATAGTACCTAGCAAAGTACCTAGCAAATATTTGTGAAAAATATCATAACTACCAAGCGCATGCGTCACTGTTTTAACACGAAACTGTGTTGTACAAAATTATTATTATTATCCATTTCTTGAGTTCAAACCGCTGACTGCACGTGCAATATCTGATGCTAAGTATAACAAAGCAACCTCAAATGGCGCGAAACGCCGCTTGCAGTTGTTTCGTTCCTGTCCCGTAATTCATGGCTCGGTTCGCGTTTAGGTTCGCAAATGTATACGTACCGTATAGCCGCGTTTACACCAAAGTTGACAAAACATTGTTTTCAACTTTTTGTTGAAAACTAAAAGTTGCTCTTCTCACATTTAAAACAACAAATGGAAAACTTGTTGTCAAAGAATTGGCGCGAAAGGCAGTAGTGTCAAGAATTAGGCAGTAGTGTAGCTGATCTCCGAGAAGGTGACGTCGATCCGTTGAGTGGTGAGCTGAGGTGCGACGGGAGTGTCAAAAACTTTCTGAGAATGACCAGTAGTGACTTTGAGTATTTGATTTCAATGATCGGATATAAAATCAAGAAACGTGACACAAACTACAGGAAAGCAGTGGAAGACAGAAAAAGTTGCTGTATTTTGTAGAAAAAGCAACAAACTTGTGGAAAACTTAGTGGAAGGCTTTGGTGTAAACGCAGCTTAAGATATCTGACTAGGTACATAGCTTCCGAAGGTCGCGGGTTCGAACCCGGCGTGCGCAAATAAATTTTATTTGATTGATTTGTGTTATTTCACAATTAATTAATTAAAATAATATATAGTATATTTGCGGCACGTTCCAGAGTGGAAGATACTATCAGTATCGCCCTGGTGTAAGACCACGATTCAGAATTGAAATGTTGCTCCAAATGGCTTTAGCCGTGTTTAGTGACTAGATCTGAATAGCCAGGTACTTCCTCACCTTCCTATTTCCCTTCCCCACTTACCTTCAGCCTCACAACATCTCCCAATTGGGGATGCCATAGTCTCACTGGCTCCAGACGGGAGCAGTTGGGACTCTTGTGAGGTATTCACTATAAAAATAAAAAAAGCTGGACTACGAATTTTATTCATAATAAAATATAACATACTCTCTTATAAAAAAATCAAAACTAATATTTTATCAGAATCACAAATCATTTCGTGCAATCTTTTGACCTTTTTGCTACAAACATCAACTTTAACATCCATAATATGAATGAATGTGTTGAAAGCGTGCTCGACAAACTTCTAAATTTAAAACGCTCACATACGGAGTGTGTGAAAAACGTAGTGAGCCAGGAATACCTACCTATATTGCAGGATGCGCGTTTCAGATACCGATCACTAACACCCTCATAAACGAAAAATAACTACTTTTGTTAATGCAGTTAATTGATTATTGTATTCAGTGGTTAGTGGTCAGTGGTTGAGTGGGCATAGCGCTTGGGTCTCACCCGAGCGTCGCGTGTTCGATTCCTCGGCTGGCTAAGTCCTCCATCACAACACAACATTTTCGGCTTTCTGTGGTGGTAGTAGGAGATTTTCAAACATTGTTGGGTTATTCGTAGCCCGGGAATGTTTGTCTTTCTTTTTAAAAAAAAGAAAAAAAAGAAAAAGAATGAATTACTTATTTGCACCAATCTCATTTTTAGTAATATTTTCCAGTACAAAAATAAATAAAATAATATCGGTTGTTTTCGAGTGGGGCATGCAAACATACATGTATAAGAATTGTTGCTTCCTTTTCACCTTGATTAGTACTTTATTTAATTTTTTTTATTTTTTTTTATTTTTTTATTTATTTTTTTTTTATTAATTAAACCTTTGAACATTATATTACAATTCATGTTTTACGTAGCTTCTGTTTTCTATTTATACTACTCTTCCATTAAAAGCATTTCCTTGTGGATGGAAGGGCAATTGAGACGTTTTAATTATCTTAACAATAACCCGTGATACTACAGACGAAGAAATAATTGTAACCCGCTATCCATATTTTTCAAGGTATGTTCATGCAGTATTTAATATTGTTGGTCTAATGATCCTATTGATTGAAGTTCTGAAAAATTATCTTATACTCGATGAAAAATTTTCCGTGACTTTGAAAGTGTTAAAATCAACTGCAGTGGGAACTAGAAACATCAAAGATTTTTTATTGTAAAATTCTAGTCGCCCTTCTGCACCAACTCACCGTAATGGGTTAATTTTTTACAATAGATAGGAAGATGTTCCGCACATGTGCGCCATAGTAAAACTAACCATACACCTAGAACACTGGTAAACTAATAATCATTCCATGTATATGTACGTACATTGGAGTCGATTGATATTATCGTCTGTGTTCAAAAAGGTATATTTATCAAAATAATTATGCAGCTATGAGCTTTTTATCTAGCATTATTTTGAGAAAAATCATCTCAAATGCGCTTAACAACAAGGCGGTAATACAAAATGGGTTATATTATTTGAATTTGACCCAGTTTACAGAATTATTCTTAGTTATTATTTTTGTGACATAATTCTAAGTCAGTAGGTAATCATTTTTAAAAGAGTAAAAGTGTGGATGTCTTTACATCTGGCTTTTGGGCGGGGAGTTAAAGATTCTATTAGGATGTGAAAATAAATTCTGCTGAATTTATCATTTCATATAATATATTTATAATTCGACATGTATTGACAGCTGTCTAAAATAGAAATAAGAAGAAGAAATGAGTAAACTAAATTTTCAATGAGAGTTAAGACCATTAAGGTAAGAAGTGGCGTGGTGACCATGGCGACGACTGGCCACGAAACCATGACTAACGTCATAGAATAAAGAAGATAACTAGAAGTGCCTTCCAAATAAATTTGAATGAAAATAAATGTGCCAATAACTTAGTAGTACTTTTTAGTTCTAGACTATATCTCTCTTGCACTTACCTGAAATTGTACATCGCCATCCCATTTGAATTTTGTAATGATGGTGTAGCACAGTTTTGGATGGAAATGTACGCCTAAATTGGGCTTATTTTTGGACCACGAAAAACACCCACGAGGCACTTCTTGTGTTATTCTTTATTCTATGACTAACGTAAATATGTTAAGTATATTCACGTTATTCTCTGAAACACATCAAGTACGTATTGTTCTTATTGAATTACTGGATAATCACGTCAACACAAATTTAGCGATACTCCTTCACACTACTGACACTATGTTGAACGACAGGTCAACAGGTGTATGGACTGCTCTAGTTTCTAGACTGGTGTAGGATAATTCATTGGCGTGCTGTGAATTTTAGTTATTTTGTGTGGAATTTTACAGCCATCACGTTATATCCCTGCTTTTAGTATTTAGAATAAGGCTGAACGTTTTTTTTATACAGGGTATCATAAATTCATATTCGATAAGTTTTTTTCCCATACAAAAATATTTTTATTATTTTTTTTGGTAAACTATTGTTTAAGCCATAGCTCAGTGGTCAGAGCTGTCGACCGGAAACCGAAGGGACACGGGTTCGAGTCCCGTTGGTGTCATGTATCTTTTATCAGGAGATTTTTCAATGTGGATGAGTGTTTCAGGCGAATAATTATTGTTTGTAAAATAAAAATATTTTTCTTAGAAGAATGTTTATTTTCCTGTACAAACAATTCAACTTTTTAACCTCAAACTATTTGCTTAAAACATTGAAATTCCGTAAAAAGATATATATATTATATATCTTTAATTCTAAAATCATATAGAATCACCCCGGTTCAGAAATTTAATCTTTCAGAAAGAAGGTGACCTTTTTCCGGTTTTCGCAGATATAAAATAATACTATTGTACCACACCAACCAGGAGCCCCAATCTCTTCTGTCCAATGCGTTCAAAAATAATATAACAGATGTCATCATTTCACGTAAGACCATTCAACCTCTTACTCGGACTGACAATGAAATTGATTATCTGTTCAAGAAATAGATGTTTTTTCACATTTCTTCTTTCGAAGTAAGTGAAATTTTGCTTACATCAGTTATATGATCGATAAAACACAATATCATCAATACGATATTGATGATATCCGTCATCTATGGTCAGTTGACAATATTTGCGAGCACGGTGAGAATATGACGGTAGAAAAAAATCCGTTAGAAAAAAAGATGTCAGATAAGCTGACAATATGGACAACTTTTTGAAAATAAATGACTGGATGTGAACTAACGAATCTCACAATGAAAGAAATCGTATGTATACACGATACATGATGCGATCAATTGGTTCCCTTCCAGCTTGGAGAATTAATAATAATAATAAGATTAATATATGAGCGTTGATCAGCTGGACAGAGCGGTGTGTGCTCAAATAAGTTTACATTTAAGGCGATGCCATACGTAGTAATGCAAAATCATGTGTTTTTGGTTTGAAAATTTGGTCGCCTAGAAATGTTTCAGATGCTTTAATTAAATACTGCGATTATAATACATGTTGGCCTTTGAAATAATCGAGTATTGTTTAGATAAGTCTTTTTATAAGTCCAGAAAAAAATAACGTATAACGCCTTTGAAAACTGCTTTAAAGTTCAAAATCTCCTACTGACGAACCCATTTTCAGTTATAATTTTATTGTATAGTGTGGAAAAGTAAGTTATTTATAAAATGATCGGAAAAAATTTAAATATTTATGCCTGAACATCCACAAAATAAAATAAAAGGCACTTTTTGGCCATGTTTTTTTCTTGCATAAATCAAAACAGGCGGATGGTGTTAAGCGGGAATTTAAACCTTATCGCCATCTACGTAAGGTTTGTTATTGATAGCGGCTCAATTTAAAATATTACACGACGTAGTGCATCGCCTTAAGTTAATATATATAATAGTTAATTAAAAGTTGTTCGCTATGGTTATGACCTCATGAAGTAATTAACTCTCTCATTAGTTTAAAAAAAATACATACGGACTGCCAATCTATATTAAAATTAATATTTCAATTCGACATTGACAATTTATTAGTATTTTTAACTTTTACGTAGCTATCTGAATTCGGGAATATCAATTCACAGGCAGACGCGCCAATATTGCCATCGTATAACGATTTCCTATTAGACTTCATTTAAATTCAATATCGGTTCGGTTACCGACGGCGCAACCGTGCTCGGGATATTGATATAAAATTGTTAAGTTAAGTCTATATATCGTTAAGTTATATATTTGATCGTGCTAGACCCACAGCCCACAAAGTACTAATATCGAATTGATTTTGTGGATTTAATACATTTTTTCTTTAAAATATCTAAATTCGGTCACCGCACGCCACTGACATACGTTAGTTGTATATTCTCAGTTCTGGTCGAGCGAGGTAGGAGCAAAAAGACGCCAATGATTTATCTGTCTGAAGCATCGACCACTTATATTATGTGTATCGATGGTCTGAAGTTTATCCGCGCGCTTTTGTTGTGTGTATATTTGTTTCTATTAGCACCACTGCAGCTGACTTCTAGTATAGTGCTAGGAGTGCCAGTGCTCAAAATTTAGCTAAACAATTCTCATCCTTCCTCTATCCTTACACCTTTTACCGTTCCCACATCCTTCAGCCTCACAAAATTTATTTAAAAATAAATTATTATGTAATATCGCTCAAGAGTCCCAACCGTGTGGAGCCAGTGAGACTATAACATCACCAATTGGTGTATGTTGTGGGGCTGATGGTAGTGGGTAGGAGAAGGAGATGGAGAAGATCAAAGTGGGGGAGAGGGAGTACCTGGCTATTCAGATCTGGTCACCAAACACGGCTAATGCCGTTTCAAGCAACGTTTCAATTCTGAATGGTGGTCTTACACCAGGGCGATACTGAGAGTATCTTCTACTCTGGAACGTGCCGCAATTATACTTTTAAATTATTTCAAATTAATAAATTGGGAAATAACAAATATTCATCAAATAAAATTTTCTTGCGCACGCCACGATTTGAACCCACGACCTTCGGGTTGCTAGTAGATAATCTTAATCCTTGACCACGTAGGCCGTCAAAATACATAGCATTAATTGGGGGTGCCATTATACCACTGGGAAGGTGAGAATCTTATGCGCTATTATATATGACAAATATTATAATAAATTTAAAAAGAATTTACAGAAGTTGCGAGGTCCGAAAAGTTTGTAAAACAGTTCAAAGAGTGGGTGGCCTCAACTGGGTAAAGCTCAGTGAGGCCTACACTCTCAAGTACGTAATAATTTTTTAAAACAAAGTAATTTTTTTTTTATGTGACACCTCACAAGAGTGTCCCTGCCTGTGCAGTGTACAGACAGGGGAACTATGTCACCACCCGGTTGGGCGGCGTTGTGAGGCGGAATAAGGTAGGAGCTGTAGGAAGGGATTTGTTAATGCGGGCCTTGAAGAGGCTCGGATTATAGGAGGGAGGAAAAACAAATGCCGGTAGCTCGTTCCACATACTTACACGACTTACACAAAAACGAGTCGTAAAAACGGTCCGTTCTCATGAAGCCAACGTCAACCGTGAACGGGTGTTCAGTTCGTGTCCGTCGAGTTTCGCGCACGTGCACCGGTGCATCAGGAATCAATGCTGCTAGCTCTTTGGAGCAGGCTCCATTGAAATACCTGCAGAACAGACACAGCATGCCTACATTGCGTCTATGCATTAGAGAAGGCAATCGGTCTGTTAACAACGGATTGTCAATCAGACGGATCGCTCTCCTTTGCACAGATTCAAGCAGGTTTATCAAGTATTTTGGGGCACCAGCCCAAAGGTGGCTCCCAAATTCAATAGTTGGGCGGACTTGAGACTTATACAGGGTCAGCAGCTGGTCACTGTTGAAGAATCTCCTAGCCTTGTACAAGACGCCCAACTTTTTGGAGGCCTGATTTACTCGGGCTTCTATGGATCCCCGATACTTGAGCTGGTCTGATATAGTAACTCCAAGCAGTCAAATAAATTACATATAAAATACGATGTTATTGAATTCATTTCGATTTCTTGATACCCCGCTGTAATTAGACGCACGCGTAGAATAAATAATAAATACTAGAAGTGCCCTGTGGGTGTGTAATCGAGGCTTAAATTTCCAATACAAAACTGTATTCAGACAAATCAAATGGGATGGAGATCTAAAATGTTAGGCGAGTTTAAGGGAGAGTTGGCTAATGGGGTAAATATAATTTACCCCATTAACATTTGTTTCTATTAAAATTTGTATGGAAGGCTTTTCTAGTTTTCTGCTGTATTCTACGGAGCATGGAGATGGGTAACCTAACAAAAAACGTTATAATAAATAAACTTCCTGGAAGCTTGTAGTTAATATACGCAGTCATCTCACATAGGTACGTCTAAATTACACGATTGTATCTTTACGTATTCAATAATCGCACGTAATAATACTAATAAATAATAACAAACCACGCGAGTATTATGAAACAACCAAAACACCGCATAACACAAACATGGCGAGTCCGGCAAACTAGTTTTTTGCGAACGACTTGTTGATATAATGCGATTCAATGGGAATTAGGAATGGGCTGCGAGTCTAAAAATAGGAAAGGGCGCGAAAAGGAACTCGAGTATCGAATTGGACCTCTTTTGTTTATGCTCTGCCTGACCAGCAAATTAATGCTACGTATACATCCGCGAGCCGAACTGAACCTAACGAAGCAACTCCAAATGGCGCTTGCAGTTGATTCGTTCCTTTCCCGTAATTCGTGATACGGTTCGCGTTTCGGTTCACAAATGTATACGTACCCTAACAGACCCACCTGGACCATACATTATATCAGCAGTTCTCTAAGTGGGTTCCGCGAATAGGGTCGCTTTCACAAATCTACGAATGCAGCTGGCATTCATAAAACTTTATTTTAAGACCAATATTGAATCAAATAAGTTTGCGGTAATTCAGGAGAAAATCCAAAACCGGAACATTAAAAAACAGTGGAACGACAATAATTGATTATTCGCATATTCTTAAAAAAGGGAATATAATGGCGTAGCAATGTAATGTATAATCTGAGTCGTCACTATAAAACAAAACATGAAGAAAGTTGAAGAAAAAACTCCGTAAACGTCTTTAAAACCCCTGTAGAACGGGTAAAATTTATTAAGTATGTCAAAGCCAAATAAAAAAATGAAATTTTTATTTATTTCTAATAATGGACGCACTTCTACAATAACAGAATAACTTTATACGTTCAATCATTCTAAAACTTTGCTCAGACCTACACACTGCACAGTGCAGTGCACCTCAATGTAGTTATTATTTTACTGGGCTGCAAATGTAGCCACCAGCACTGTATGGGTTAATTAGAACCTGCTCGACCATGATTACCATTATTAAATATGCCGCCCAGAATTATATTCTTTTTTTATTCAATTTTTCAGAGTGAAAAAGACGTCCGTGGAAAAAAATACCCTAAAAAGTGTACTAACTTCAGAAACTTTTTTAGAAATTCCAACATTTTAAGGTAGTTAAAATAATTTATAAAAAAGAAATAAATTCTACGTAAATGTATCTAATTGTTTTACTTCTATCATATTTGTAAAATCACATCCAGAAGTTAGAGGACTTTACCCCCTGCCACGGAATAGAATGTACGCTGTAGTGTCCCATTAGCTCGGGGAAATTATCGTGGAAAAAAAAGTTGGATTTGCAAAAATTTGTGCGATCATTTCTAAAACAAAATTTATTAAAAACATGCAATTAAACAAGAATTTTAGCACATGAATGCAATTTACATGTTTATTGCGTAATGAATTTTGGTTACCTGTCATTTTCATTTATTATGAAAATGCAATGTACTATTAATGTACTATTATGCACATATTTATCACGAAATGCAAATAGGTATGTAAATATTTTGCAATACAAATTTTTTTGTTCATCGTATAAAAGTATATCAAAAAGAACCTCAAAGAACAATAAAAGAAGAAGAAGATGTTTTAAAGGGAGTTTTATGTAAATACGAATGTTAGAGGAAGCGCGCTAGTATAAAAAACTATCTGATATAATTATCTTAATGACTGCACAGTTTTAGATTGTTGGCGCCCTTTGTTATTTTCTAAAAGAACAGTTGAAGTTTTCAAACCTCTGTAGTTGGTTTTTATCATCTAGCTATAATTAATAGGCGTAAGCGAAAGTATTTAAGCATGACTTATTTAAAATAGAGAAAAATATCTCGGCAAATGAATTCAGTAGCATAAAGAAACACTTTTTTCATAACGATAAAATGTTGAGTATCAGAATTAGATGGTGATTGATTTTAGGTTACACGCAAATGTAGAGGAGATTATCTTAAAAAATAACATATATATCTGTTAAAAGCTTAAAAAACTTCAAGTGTTCAAGGGAATGTGTGGCAGAAATTCAGAATGCAGGGTCTTCGGGAATTTTGAAACGAGTCAAGAGTTAGAATAGCAGATGAGATGATGTATGAATGTAACTGAATCAGAGTGTACAAGACTGAGATGTGTGGCGCTCCATTCGCTATGCCTACAAATAGGAAAAATGGATAGATTACATAATCTATATTTTTCTGACTTTAGACTTCTTTGGGAACCCCCGACCATCGAGATGGTTCATGTCCTTATAAATCTACATTTTCATTGCCTACTACAGTTAATATGATACCAATTTATCAAAAAAATACACAGAACGAATTATTAATGGCCTTTGAATATTATATTCTTACCTCATAGCTACTCAAATATATTTGTTGCGGTTAGTTTAATACTTATCTGCATTGGAAAAGACACGGTTACTTACTCACTGACCCCTCCTAACAATTGTTCCAAAAGAGTGATATAATGGACTTAAGACAACCCTAAATCATCCAATGTCTAAAATGTATTTACACGCGTCCAAACAACTTCACATAAAAATCTCACCCTTCTAGCCAAAGACATGGCACTTGTGTATATGAAGTACCCCATTGCAAAACAAGAATATTAATTTTATTGCCCCTAAAATGTACAACACACTACAGACAACTCTTGAAGAGACCAACATTAACTACAGGGTTTTCCAATAAGAGGTGCTATTTTGATATTCAATCGTAAAAGATCAATGGTTTCGTTGCTTTTGTGGCACGTAGCGCCGTCTCGTTGAATGTAAACGTTGTCCAGATCAATACCATCCAATTCCGGCCATAAAAAATAATGAATCATCTCTCGATAGCGCAATCCATTCACCGTAACTGTTGCTCCAGCCTCGTTTTCAAAAAAGTAAGGTCCAATGACTCCGCCGGACCATAAACCGCACTAAACAGTCACACGTTGAGGATAGAGAGGCTTTTCAACAATAACTCTTGGGTTTTCCGAGCCCCAGATGCGACAATTTTGCTTGTTGACGAAGCCACCAAGAGGTGGAAATGAGCCTCATCACTCAAGACGATTTGTATTTTAATAATTTCAATGCGTTATTGAAGCGTGTATCGTTCCATTTTTATTAATGGCGTAGTTTCTACTTGTCAAATATCAAAAAATGACAGCTTCAAAAGTAACATCTACCGAAATAGCGGGCTATTCAAAATAACACCTCTTATTGGAAAACCCTGTATTATATATGTAACTAGTATTATATTTGGGAAAAATTAATTGCAAGATGACATTGTTAATTCTGAATTTGAAATATCAGATCGACAAATATGACGTTTAATAAACAGGTCCTAATCGTCAAGATGGTTAAGACGCCTGTTCCGTTAAGACAAAAGATCCTGGGTTCGATTCCTAGTTGTGAACGTTATCGTTTTTTTTTAATTTTTCTGTGTCTTGTTCTATTTCATGTTTCGTTTAGATTTATTAGTATTATCTTCTTCGTCCAAGTTGTACAAAACGCAATTGTAAAATTACTAGTCGTCCCTAATATTAACAGAGACATAATACACCGTTGCTGTCTCAAAGTGCCAAAATTTTACCTGTTAAGGCTATTCTATGGCAAGAAATCATAATTCAGTATATATTTACCCCGCAGCATAAAGAAAAATTAGAACATAAATACAGTACTAGATTCACGCGCAATGACGGGTTAATAGTTCCGAAATTTAATAATAAATACGGACAGAGAACGTTTGAATACAACATACCAAAGATATTTAATTTATTACCTGACACTATAAAGCAATGTAAGTCTATGAATAAGGTTAAATATATGGTGAAAAATTGGCTATCGGAAAAAAAAAATTTACTTTAATATGTATGAAAAATTGTATAAAAAATTGTTGATTCTGTAGATATAAGATGTAAATAATAACTTATAAAAATGTATATGTAACTAAACTTTAAGCACCTGTTGACAAGCCAATTCAATTGGCTTAGCAGGACTTGTTTGTTGATATGTATTAACTATTTATTCAATAAAAATAAAAAATGATAAATTATAAAGTGTTTATCATTTTAAATAATTAAATCGGCGTCATCTGTGAAAGAGCAAACCATGAATTCTTTTAATTAAATAATAATAATGTTATCGAAACGTTAAGACAAAAAATTACGTGCGTTTTCAAAGAATTACGTGCGAAAAACAGAGAAAATTGTAAGATGCATACAATTATAATTGTAAAGGGCATTTCAAAATATTCGACGTGAGATGTGAGTCATATAAACTTCACCCGCTAAAAGCACTTTTAACCTTCAAATTCTTCCCCTATCTCTCCGGCACCCTCCTGCCCTTTTGACCTTCATCTCCCTATCTCCCTTAACACATAAAATGTTGACGGGACAGATACAAACTACCCCAATGCAAAAGTAATGAAGGAATACTCATTTGGTAGGCAGGCACGAAGTACTTTCTTTGATCCTGCTTTTTTTAATTGTTCAAAATTGGAACATATGTGATGAGAAAATTATAAAATTAGTATTAAAATAAATCTTCATTTCCAGACAAGCGAAAAACTAACAACCAATAATATATTTTACTTGTTCTAAATTGGAACATATGTGATGAGAAAATTTTTAATTTTTCAAAATTGGAACACATGTGATGAGAAAATTATAAAATCAGTATTAAAATAAATCTTCATTTCCAGACAAGCGAAAAACTAACATCCAATAATATATTTTACATGGCTTACATTTTTATTTTGGACCAACATATTTGAAAAATTAAATAAATCAAAACCAAAATTACATCTGAAATCATAATATTTGTAAGTAGGCATTTAAATACCTTCTCTATAAACAATGCCTTTTTACGTCCAAAGAAACGTCACTATCTCAATAACAATTATTTTTTCAAAATTCTTCAGGCAGGTAGGTGTAGGTACCATAATATTTAAAAACACGAATTAGAAAGTTAATGAGAATAAGCAATACGATATCACACTAATTATAGTGTGAAATCGTATTATTATTATTAAATAATCTAAGCCATTAAAACGGCCACCGTCTTGAACCGATAACGGAATATACAAACAAATTTACAGTCAATAAATATTTTTACTACGGTAGATGAAATCGTGGACGCCAGAAGATGACATTGCATGACCAAGTGCATTAAAAAAGTAATTCATTTGGGTCAGGTCAAGAGTCTGAGATGATGCATGAATGTGAATGACGCAAGAATTGTGTGCGAAGACAGAGATGTGTTGCGATCCAACATATCTGCCTGAGGGAAAACAGCGCAATGACCAAATTTTTATAAGCAACAAATTGAAAATATCTCCCGAGTAAAAATAAATGCCGCGGACGGGAATTGAACCCGCACCTGGACCACTGAGCTATAACACGCCAAATAATTCAATATGTACTAGTACTTCAATCGACAATTACTGCTTATTATATTTTTCACCTGTTAACAACCAACTTTATTTATTATTGCTCACAATAATTTGTCATCGTTTGTTCTATGCATATAAAAACCTTGTCTTATAAACATTAGCTTATCATTATAAAAAAATAACACGAGCATCTCAATTTTTTAAATAATACAAATATATAACTTACCAGAGTATAAAACGGCACTTAAAAACATTCACCAGAAGATGTCCAAAATACACAAAACATCAGCTCAAAAGCTTATAATATATAACACTTCGCAATATGTTACAATGACAACAAAAGAATAGAGTCAACTTTATATCTAACAATAATATTGAACTTGAATTATGTCGTATTATGATAACTTGATAAGGAACAAAATATATTCCGATCAAGTAAAGATCAGTACGAGAGACCGCGTGCAGAACGAACACCCGCTCATCTGTCCGGTCAGATGGTGAATGAAACGTTAACTTTTCTGAATATGAATATCCTAAGGACTTTACTACATTTGTTTATACTGCCACTCATTTTGCACTATATGCACGCGATGCAGGATGCAGTCACGTTCTACACTACTCCCAGCCAAATGAGACAGATGACATTAATTTAATGTGTTAATATTTTTTTGCTTAATTTCTGTCGCTTTATTTTATTTATCACTAACTGATGGGCGTTACACTAACCCAGCGTTGCTCGGGATTATTATATTATTTTGAAGAATTGAAAAAGTTTTTTTATCATGCCATGTCTTCCTTCAGGCGTTCCCAACTTCTTATGCCATTTACTTCCATGTCATACATTTCCTTACACCGCTTCGTTCATAACATACGCTTCTTTATACCACAAATATTTCTTTGATTCGTATATTCCTCGGGCATCATTGACTTTTTCTACAATTCACTTCACGTAGTATCAAGAAATACACATTGTTACTGTTAAAAAACTTCATTATATCGACTTTAAATTAGACTCCGTTTCTCATCTCAGTGCAGAGATAATGCTTTAAGTCGTCACCGACTTATACTATCATTCAAACCACTTTCTAAACACTCCTGGCACTAATAGGAACAAACTTTGAACATTTTCAGCAAAATTGTCCAGTAGCTTTTGAGTCTGTTGTCTGTAACACAAGGATATTGATTTATTTATATAGATTGTATTTTTGTGGGTCCGAAAACGATAGCTTAATGTTATACTGATTTAAAAAATATATATCTCTTTTATTTTCGCACGTAAATTTTATTTTGATTCTCTTACAGAACATCTCCCGAATTTTCATTAATTGAAGTTAATAGTTTTACATTTGTTTTACTTCCATTACAGAGTTTTCATTAATTGAAGTAAATAGTTATACATTTGTTTTACTTCCATTACAAAGTTTTCATTGATTGAAGTAAATACTTATACATTTGTTCACTTTTCTGTCAATTTCTGCATATTGCCATCGGAAACTGATACTGCATCATTTCACCAAGATCTCTTGAATTCCATTCCTCAGTCTTGCCATTAAGTATTGAAGGCGTTTCTAAACATATTTTGCATAAGTCTTCTGAAGTCTGCCTTCAAATAAATCCAGTTTTGTCGATTATTGGCGGCTTTTTTTATGTCTTCAACTTGTCTCTTCTACGGGTGACCTCTGCCTTTTTTTCCGGCCAAGGACGTCATTAAATAAAGATATTTGGATTCGACGGTCATCTGTTGGTATTGGTACGTGCTCAGAATAGCCGTAATGGTACCTTACGTCCGTATCCTTAGACTTGCTCTAAATCCACCTATTCTATCTCGCAAGGAGATTCCTTCATAGCATGGCCCTTTCCAAGGCTGTGTTTTTAAAACTCTTAGCGTTGAGCTGTCTTCTTAGGTACGAGTATATGTATCCATTCAATATATGGTGAATAAGTTAACAATGCAAGTAAATCTCTAAATATTTCTTAGCGTTGAAAAGTTACATATTGATGATTTTATTACCCTAACTTATCTAGTTTTTTTACAAACAAACTGAATAATTTTTCAAAAGAAGCAGACACATTGAGACTTGACATTTTAAATATATAAAACGAAAATACTTGGTTTTAAGTATGACTTAAATCTGGGATTTTCGTTTAATTTATTTAAACTGAATAATACTCGGACAAGTAAGTAAGACTTATAAAATACATTAAAAAAAATTTCGATCTGTGCATTTCGATAATTTTTTAAAACTTTTTTTTTTCAAATTTTTCGGCAACTACAGGGTTAAAGAAAAATTGGATACAGGTCGGCGCTTTATAAAAGACATTAAACAAACGATAGTAACCGATAACACCAATAACAACCCCCTAGAAACCGATTCTTTTTTTTAAATTTTAAATTCGGAATCGATTTAATCGTAAACGAAAGTTTAAATCAAAAAGATATACTTACCACGAAATCAACTATTAATATGATGTAGATTAACCAGTTTCCCAGTTGGTTTCCAGCTTCCGGACACCGTGTATAAAGCGGTTCGTGCAGTTTCCTATTAATGTGTCCAATGAATTGGTTCTTAATTCGCGAGTTTGCGGATTCATAAGAAATACTGGATAATGTATTAATGACTTTTGCAGTTTTTTTTCCCATTGATTGGTCAATGGCTGAGTTGGCATTGCGTCTAGGTCCCACCCAGGCATCGTGAGTTCGTTTTTTCGACTGGCTAAGTCCTCCATCACTACACAAATAAGTGTTCCACTTATTAGCATATAGGCAGGTTACTCGTAACACGGGAATATTAGTCTTGGCGCAGTGTTCTCAAAACATAACAAAATACGTATTTACGGCAATTTATTCGTCGTTCTGTTATAATACAAGTCTGGTATTTTATCTTTGGTCTACTTTTAAAAAATGTTAGCATTTAAAAAAATAGTTTTGATGAAATTAATCTTTTAGTCGTCAGCTTTCTAAGCTCATTGGGAGTACTATAATAATAGTAGAGTCGCGAGTGTTATAAAAACAATAATTATATCAGTAAAGTTATCATCTGAAAAAATATTGAAGTCAAACACAGAATATTTACCGATACGATTAGAAAGGCCCATTAAAATAAATGAGAATTGATAAATTGAGTATTTAAAAAAAATCCCGTATTATTGGTAACTGTTTATTTAAACCAGATCAGTTAAGTTACTTTTATGAAGTAAGAAATTTATAAATCGATACTCGTAGTAAAAGATTTATCAATACGGAAAAAAAATTATTCATTTTTACGGAAAATGACATTCTTTCAGGATGCGGAATTTACCGTTGTTAGTAGGGTTTGCGATCCAGCATCCCGCAATAATCAATTTCAATTTCAATCAATCAATTTCAGCAATATTTGAACCCGCTGATTTGCGTGATTACGGGATTAAAAAAACTGAATTTACACCGAAAACGTGCTGAAATGGTGTGGAAACTTTGAAGTTTTTGGTTTGAAGAAAAAGATTCCCCTTTTTGAGATCGAAGGTATCAGAAGGAGATACCTTCAATATGCACAGACGTTCTTGTTAACAGGCCTATCAACTAGTGTGGAAGCAGATATAGCGTTTTCCGGTGCTGACTGCAGTGCACAAGTTTTTTTATTTGCCAAAGTCTTCTTAAGTTTATTTATTTATTAATTATTTTTATTTCTTACTAGAGCAATCCCGATGAGTTACAAAACTTATTGTAGGACTGGAGGAACTTACAATACATAGGTGGAAGTTAATAGGTACAATTTTACATTGGTATTTTGATATAAAAATTAAGAATTTCAAATACGAAACAGTACAAAAATAGAAAAAGGGAGGTTAAGTAGAACAAACAATATACATATAAGCACAAAGCCAAAGTGGGAATTTACAAAAAGGTACTTACTTACAGGTTACTTACTTAAAGGTACTTACCCACTAATACATTGATTATTAGATTACAATATCATTATTTTGAATTTTTTTATACGCTGGCTGTTTTTATACATATCTGGAAGAGAGTTATAGAGTGTGTAGGCAATATATTTTTTTCCCATATTTTTTAGTGTGTGTTAGAGGAATACAGATTTTATTGTTATTCCGAGTATTGTGGTTGTGAATGTCTTGATTGTAGAGTAGCTTGATGTTAGTGTGGGTTGATTGTTGGGTAATATGTAGGATGATGCTCGTGATTTCACGTTTGGAAAGGACTGTGATTGGAAGGATACCGGAAATTGAGTAGATGTCCTTCACATATGTGTCCCATGGAAGACCAAGAACATATTTTTATAATTAACTTACGTTTTCAATGTATTTTTTTTTGTAATATGACTAGTACCAAAGATGATTGATCTCCAATGACTATGGAGAATCTTTTTAGTGACCGGTATGACCTTATTTGATTTTTACATCGAAGTCTTCTTCAAAAACTTATTATGTTACCTTTTCAAAATATTGAAGTGAAAATTCTTTATGCGCGTTATGCAATTTCGAGGACCGGAGTAAAACCAACTCATGACCGTCATCAAAAACCGTGATCATTTCGCTATAGGAGCCTAGCCAATATTATATACCTACTTTCGGTCGCTCTCCAAACTCAGCTTCGCGGTCTAGAGGCAAAGCGCCCGATTGTCGTCGTGAAGAACCGAGGTTCTATCCCCGCTTTAACTATTATTTTTTTTCTTTTTGTGATTTTTTTAATAATAATTTTTTTTAAAGTGATAAAATGCTCTCGTGCTGTGACTTTTAGATATTTTGACTATATGATATTTTGGTCGAATACGTAATAACCGCGGTCTAGAGGCAGAGCGTTCGACACTCGTTATGCAGGACCCGGGTTCGAATCCCATATTTTTATAACTTTTAATTTTTTTTTATCAACGATTTGTAATAATGTATTAAAAAATTAGATAAATTTGTTAATTTAAATTTAATTTACTTTACGATACCTATATGATATTTTGGTCGAAATATAGCTTACAAATCGTGCCGGTAGAGTCGCTCGGTATTTTGATTAATTATTTTTATTTTGAATCATTAAAATTACTAATCAAGGCCGATAACGCCGCGTCGCGCGAAATATCTCTCCTCGCGGTCTAGAGGCAGAGTGTTTGACACTCGTTATGCAGGACCCGGGTTCGAATCCCATATTTTTATAACTTTTAATTTTTTTATCACATGCTACTTATAAATATGTCAATAGACAGAAAAAAAGAGAGAATGAAATGAAAAGAGAGAGAGAATAATACTAAAAGTTTCACTTCCGTCGTGCGTAGGCTTGCCACACACTGTTTTTTTTATTTAGTTGTTGCATAAATAACGTTTTTTTTCATAAAAATCAAACTCACTAGGACTAAGCCTGTATCAAGGTTAACAATTTACATTTGAGTGAAGCAAACTTAGTAATCACTAGATTGGTAATCACAGAGTAATCACAAACATAAAGTAATACTACTTACAAACTCAAAATATTTCAAAAAGAAAGAAAAAAAAGTATTTGATGAGTTACAATATTTAAAGCATTAGTACCTACTTAAGTCCTCCATCACGACACAAGCAACATTTTCTGTTTACTGTGGTAGTAGTAGAAGATTCTCAAATATTGTCAGGTTATTCATAACCTAGGAATTTTTATTTTTCTTTAATAAAAAAAACCTACTGCCCTGATTATAAGGTACGCCTATGGTATTGAATGTCGATTCCCCCGTACGAGACATTATAGTTATTATCCCTTATGAATACTGAATACGTTTTTACTGATTTATAAAATAGAAACCAATTGTATTAGTTCAGCAGAGAATTGTCCCAATGTGGTTAATCAATGACTTGTAATCTCCTCTCCGCGGTGACATTTCGTTATTTATGAACCCTGTTTATTTGTTTATGGTTGATAAAATAGTGTGTGCTGCGTTAGTACCGTCCATAGCCACACAAACATAATTAAAAATATATTTTGTTGTTTTATTTACAGACACCTAATTGATTAACAAAATAAACGAGGAGTCGTGACATTTGCTTTATTCTACTATCTTTTTGAACAACGAATAAGAAATAAACCACTATTTTACATACTTCTGCATTACTTGTCTGTGCACAGCTAGTGAAGTGTGTAATCATTTTATAGATGATATTTAAAAAACCTCGTTCCGGTTTGGAAATTATTATCAATATTGCCCCAGTGAGAAAGAACCGTTCACATTCAAAACTTTAGGAGAAATAGAATCTCTAATTGGAACTCCACTGAAAAAATATAAACCTATAGGTTTATCTATATAATATATAATTATTTTCCAAAATTACAAACGTTCATTTTGACGATGTTGGTTTTATTGTTGTTTAGTAAAATTGTCTTTTTTTAAATGATTAAAAACCAACAGATCACCTCTGGCGTCATCCTGTAATGACCGCGAAGCAATGATGGTAAGCCAAAAGCTTCCCAAATAAAATTAAAAAAAAAAACAATGAAAAAAAACAGTACTTCAACCATAAAAATATTTATTTATTTTATTTATTAATTTAAAAAAAACATGACATATTACATATTACAGTGATCTTTGGCTGTCCAACTAGGAGATTAACCTGTTTTAGGACAGTCAGAAATAGGCAGATTTATTAAATGTGATTCTTGATTTGTCTAGTTTACTTAATTATTGCACTTTATAAATAATTTGAAAAGATTTCTTGGTTGATAAAAGAAGTTGCTAACTATATATTTTAAATAATATAAACGTAGAGAATAGACTAAAAGAATATTCAAATATGATAATTCAAAAATAGCAATATAGTAAAAAATTATTGACATGTGAGTTTATCAAATTGAAATTTTACTTTTTATGTAAGTTATTTTTTCCTGTTATACATTTATAATTTTACTTAGACAATAAGTGAACAAAATCTATGATTAAACCGTTGCTAAAAATTCCCTAGATTTCTTATTTACAATAAAAAACTGCCTTTAAAGTGAAAAATCCCCCAGATTTGGGGACTTGTAAGTTATAAAATTGAGATTACCTACGTAATCTTTTTTCCAGTGATACGTTCATAACTTTACTTAGACAATAATTGAACAAAATCTATAACTAAACCGTTGCTCAAAATTCCCTAGATTTCTTATTTACAACAATAAAACTGCCTTTCAAATGAAAAATCTCCAGATTTGAGGACTTAGCAACGTAATCTAATTCAAAATCGTTTACTGTTTTTTAACACTTCAAATAGGTCCAATATAAAAAAATGCTATTATATGTACTATAATCACATCGAATGATTTATATGGCGCCGTTTTTGTGAAAATTGCCTCAAGGGGGCTAAGTAATGAAACAATATGATTTATTAATTTGAATGAGAAATAGAAGTTTTAAATTACGCATTTTTACAATGCTGTTATTAATAATAATAATACATCTTTATTTATATTAAATTTGCAAATATAGCTAAAAATATTTATTTCGAGGGGAAGGCTCTCGACTAACAAGCCGAAGTTGACGGGTTCAAATTCTGGAGTGCGCAAGTAAATTTTATTTGATTAATTTGTGTTACTTCACAATTTATTCATTTAAAATAGTATTTAGTATACTTACGGCACGTTTCATAATGGAAGATACTCTCAGTATCGCCCTGGTGTAAGACCACCATTCAGAATTGAAAAGTTATTTGAAAATGCTTTAACTGTGTTTGGTGACCATTTCTAAATAACCACATACCCCCCCCCATCTTCCTCTTCCCCATCTCCTACCCCTCCCCCTAAATTTAGTAATATAACATAACATACTCTAATCGGAGATGCCATAGTCTCAGTGGCTCCAGACGGTTGGGAGCAGTTGGGACTCTTGTACGTTTTCACAGATAAAAAAATTAAAATAATAATGTAAAAGCGAAGGGTAAAATAATCATTTAAAGTAACGAATAGAAATGTATAGTTACAAGTTGAGGATTCTCATGACCTCACTAGGCTACTCTGGATTCAGGCAGTCATTTTACAAGTTAATAATACGCCTGATACACCCTACAAAAAATATACTCACTCGATCCTTTTGTTAAATCAATTATTTTGAATTTAAATGTATAATGTTATTGTTCTTGTCTTTTTTTAAATTGATATTACTATAATATTGATTGATTGCGTATTCTACTAAACGCATGTTAATGTTACCATAATAACTAGCATTTTCCTTCGTCAATTAATGGTCTTCCAATTAAATAGATTTTTTTTTCATATCAATAAAGGCATTTATCATCAATAAAGTAATCTAAACACACATAATATGGGTTATTTAATCTGTATTATTAGCCATTAGAAGGCCCCTAGTTCCTGGAACCAATATTTTCGTCAGAACTCAAATTGGTTCAGGTTTTTTTCTTAAAAAAAGGTTTTTTTTTTCTTGCAATAATATCATAAAGCGCCGTTTAAACTGAATGATGGGGCTTTAAATACGCAATAATTTTATCAAAAACCTATTTTAAATTTGTATTATGTTTGTATGAGACGTGTTATGTTATTTGTGTATATATTATCTATGTTTGCGAATAAAATATATTCTCGCTTAAAACGGAAATTGTTAAAAAGTTGTTATTCGATCGCTAAAATGTGGTTAACCTCACAATTGAATGGAGGGGGTTATATTTAAACGTTCGTTTCGCGTTCATAGAAAGAATTTTTCTTACATAGAAAGAGGTTCATAGAAAGAAATTGCGGACGATGAAAGTTAAAGTTAATTAAATGAAAGTTCATATGGTGAAATTTCACAAATTGAACGCTTATAGAACGAAGTGCACAGAATCAAGGTCAATAGAATTAAAGTTCACAAAATGAATGTTCTTTGAAAAGAATGAATGTTTTTTTCAAAAGTTCTTTGGTTCATATAATGAAAGTTCATAGAATGTAAGTTCAAAGAATGAAAGTTCATAGAAAGAAAAAATATACTGAAAGTTCAAAAAATGATATTCGATAGAATGAAAGTTCATAGAATGGAGATGCATAGAATGAAAGTTCATAGAATGGAAGTTAATAGAATGGGAGTTAAATTACATATTATTTGCCATGGCAGAGGACTCTTCTAGCCGACATTATTTCTATGAAGAGCACAAATAATAACTTAGTTATTTCCTTCCGCCTATTTACAAGCATGTTTGGAACAGGAAATTGTCACGATAGTGTTGACTGTATTTTATAAAACTAAACTTGCTTCTCTGACTATTAATTTATTCATGCAACCCGCTAGAAACCAGAATGCAGGTGAACTCATGTCTCATAGATAACTCGGAATAAATTGACAGCAGTGATAGATGCTTCTAGGAAATTTGTATCATTGAACGTTTTCTCGCTAAGTCGTTAATAACTTTCCAATGGACTCGTTTTTTTCGCAGAATTAAATAATTATGTCGGTTTATATTTAGATGTTTCCTCTTTTTACAGAGGACGTTTAATAACCTCTAAAATAAAAATTGAACTGATTTTTTTTTTTTCTTTAAAAAAGTATTTATTGCACAAAAGAGTACAAAGCTTATAGGTAACATCCTATTTCTTCCAGCTATCCCAACAAATACACATTATATTACATAACATTTGTTATAAAATAAAGAGGCGCATGCAAACACTAGGAGTCTCAAGTGAATGAAAAAAGAAGTCGGGAACATCCCACATCGACATTTGAAAGGTTGCGTAGCGACGAAAGTCGCACGGAGAAAAATTAGTATTGGTAATTTATTAAGAATCTCTTCAATTTATTACTAATCCGGTTAAAAACGGGATTGCAGGACGTTTCCTGATAAACTTTTAGTAAATTCCTAATATACCGGATCACGTGTTCGTGCACCTGACTTGATAATAAATAATGAGTAATGACGAAATGCGAGAACGCGTGTTCCGAAATCGTGATAATACATTCGTATTTTGCTAAAAGTTTATCGGTTTATCCATCAATTAAGGGCCTGCAATCCCGTTTTTAACAGGATTACGAATAATTTGAAGAGATTCTTAGGACGTGTTGTTACACAGAATTTAAACAATTCTTCAAATTTCAAAGTTGATTATCACAACCTGTGAAGGTTCTATTCAAGTTCTGTTCTTATATTATTACTGGCCAGTTGTTTCACAAAACTTAAATATAACCTAATAATATTGCACCATTTCTAACGGCTCTAGATTCTCATCTAAAAAAACTCGAAAAAACCATAAAAAGTGTATGATAAATAAACACGTTTTTCGAGAATTTACCAACTATACTCAAACTTACAATACAAATATATGCACTTACATATATGTTATTAACCTTTAACTATGGACGTCGGGTCTCAGAGGCCCAACCCCTTCTTCAATTTCTCGGAATAAACACCTTCCCCGCGCGTGCCATCCCCGCGCGTCTCAGTAGCTTCAGTTTTAGTTGTGTTATGACCAAGGAGGGAGAAGGTCGCGTCATCCGGCACTTATTACGTGAGTAATAATCATTTAAAATTTGATCAGGGCCTGGGAGACCCGTTGACTATAATTTCCATACAAATATACTCGGGCCTATGTGACCCGTCTACTATAATTTTCTTACATTTTAGTATTATAATCTTTTTTAATTTATTCTAGATTTAAAAACAAAATGGCGGACAGTAGTGAGCCAACTACATCAGCTGTGAAACGTGGTGCCCAACCAACAAATGAACATTGCAGGCGTAAAGTAATGTTTGTAAATGACATGAAAGAAGCCAGTTTGTCTTCAGTGTTCCAAGCCTCTATGTTCTGAGTGCCAGTAATTTTACATAAGTTAGATCCTTGTGAGAATTTTTATTTTATTTCTTTCAGAAGTTTTTTTTATGAATTTTTGTTACTGTTTCTTTTATTAGCTAGGAAAAATTATTGGTTTTGATTTTTGTAATACCTACTATAATAAAGGAGCCTTAATATGATCTCAAGTCAATTAAGACTGAAAACTGACTAGGTTTGTTAAATTTGGAGATAATTATTAAAATATGAATAAAAGTTGATTATTTTTATTACTCGATCTTTTATTTATAAATACTTTATACATATAAACTCCTTGCTAAAGTCAGATTGGTCCAGGTTTGAAAATTATAAGAATTTTATGAAGGGGTCTGTGTGACCCGACGTCCATGGGAGTGTGATTTTTTTTTTCACGTCCATAGTTAAGGGTTAAGATATATTTTTTAAAATATTTATTATTAATATTCAATTTAAAAAAACCTATTAAAATTTTATGAATATTCAATTTACAAAAACCAAAAAAAAAACAATCAAAAATTAAAATTAAAACTTATAAAAAATAAAAACTTTCTTCTACAACACATACATACTTGTCACACCTATACATAACCACGTAAACACGTCAGCACAGGTTCTCCTAGTGAGGTGTTCACGAAACATACAATATTACTCACATACAGTTTCACCTTCTCAAACCTACCTTACACACAACATATTATATTATAGTTATGAGTTTGAAATATATCATGTACAAATATAAATAATTATGTGAACACTGTAAATATTATATAGAAATAAATAAATAAAAACCATCACAGAACTTTAAAATAAACTTTGAAATTTGATGAATTGTTAAAATTTTGTGAAACAGTTAATAAATTAGCACTACTTATTTTATCTATGCGGTTAAGTACAACAGAAGAGAATGCATGAACGCAATGAGGCGAAGCGTAACTACTTCCTATGTGCCAAATATTATAAATAAATATATCAATTTTGGTTGTTGATATATTTGATTGTAAATTATTCCTGCGTAATATGTAAAAGTTCTTATATAAGTAGGCACCAATATTATTTTATGAATTAGTAATAAATTATTCGAAATCGTTGCGTAGATTAATTAATAGAGTGAAGATACGTTAATGAGATAACGCGCGTGGTTTCACTGAACTAGGTCCAGTGGACATACTATAGCGGCCCGTTCATATCTATATTCTTTGAATGGCTATACTTATCATACGCGGTGCTCATTGATGTCTCATGTTGTCAATAGCGGGGCTACATTTTGTTGTTCGATTATTATTAAGGCGATGCCATACGTGGTGATGCAAAATCAGGTGTTTTTGGTTTGAAAATTTGGTCGCCTAGAAATGTTTCAGATGCTTTAATTAAATACTGCGAGTAGAATACATCTTGACCTTTGAAATAATCGAGTATTTTTTTATATAAATCTTTTTATAAGCCCAGAAAAAAATAATGTATAGGCCTATGAAAACTACTTTAAAGTTCAAAATCTCCAAATTGTGAACCCATTTTTGGTTATGATTTTATTGTATAATGTGGCAAATTAAGTTATTTATAAAATGATCGGAAAAAATTAAATATTTATGCCTGAAAATCCACAAAATAAAATAAAAGGCTCATTTTAGCCATGTTTTTTTTCTTGCATAAATCAACACAGGCGGATGGTGTTAAGCGGGAATTTAAACCTTATCGCCATCTACGTAAGGGTTGTTATTGATAGCGGCTCAATTTAAAATATTACACGACATAGTGCATCGCCTATATAAGGTGTATGTATATATATATCATAAAGTGTCCTGTATTTTTATAATGTCATTGAATAGATATTGTAACTATTTTTTTTTGACAAGCAATGATCCTGACGCAATTATTTCTAAACACGTCTCTTTGAATTACACTTCTGTTTTCGGTAATGAGTAAATGCAAATCTTGGAAGCGGAAATTAACCCACTTCCCGACATCCGATCGAGCTGAAACTTGGCAGATAGACTCGTTGTCGATGACAATGCATTCTATCAACTTTTGATGGCAATTCTGACGGCCTTCGTGGTCGAGGGGTAAGACTCTCGACCTGCAATTCGAAGGTCGCGGGTTCAAATTTTTATTTAATTCATATATACTTATGTATACTTGAGGGACCTTTCCGAGTGTTTGGTGACCAAATCTGACTAGCCCCCACTTGCTCATTCCCATTTCCTTCCCCTCCTCACCACCTTCAACCTCACAACATACCCCAATTGGGGATGCCATAGTCTCACTGGCTCCAGACGGTGGGAGCAGTTGGAATTCTTGCGCGCTATTTAAGTAAAAAATAAATATGATTTAAAAATTCTCTGAAATTGAATGACATAGCAGTTAACATACATAATAAATGTCGTTCCTACCCGATCGACATTTGGCGAGGTTGGTAGAATAAATTCTAGTTGGTGGAGTAAGTCCACTTCCTGGATAGAAAGGATCAATCGTCAGTAAAACCATTTTTTTTAAGTTTTAAAATAGATGTAATACAATTAACAAACGTTTATTCTTTACAGTTTTTTTTAATAAATTCTTTCAGCTCACAAATCTTGCAATTACATATATCAATTTGGTAGGCGGGCTTAGGTAGCGCCGCCCCGGGAACCACTTATTGGATTACCCACACCTCTGCCATAAGTCACCCCAAGCGATTCGCTACGTTTGGTGATATAGCAGTGGTGACCGGGTTCATCGGGTGAGGTGTGTTCAGGATGCATCTGCCCACGAGCTACGTGGTTTGCCAGATCGGGGGAGGCTGGTTTTGTTTCGGTCAAAGACGGTAATAAAAGAGGTCAAAACGATGCAGTGGGAGGGAAATATTCATATGTCCGTCATTCCTGGACACACTTACCTCTAGATTCCTATCCAACCCTCATACTTTTTACCTTCTCAGAACATCGACTCCTTCCTTTCCTTAAAAAAGAGCCTCCACACAGCATCGCAAAAGATGATATAGGCCCTGCGGGAATATATTTTCCTTCACAAGGTGTGGGGTTACTGTTATTTTTTTTTAATTCCTTACTTACTGGTCTCCTCTAGTACTAACATTCAGTATAATTCTTAATATAATTAAAATTAAAATTTGGATCTTCGGATAATGAAGTCGTCCCTGATTTCTGAAAACACGGTGCCAGAATAAACGTGGTACGTGGTCTCTTCGATCCTGTGGTCTAACTGGCTGCCACAAATTAATTTCAGGAAGGTGATTGTTGGAATTACTCTGGCCGTTGATTTTATTATTTCGTAGAACAACTCATAACCCATGACTTCATCAAATGCGTAAGTCGCTCTAACACACCCACAACACTTTACAAATATATTTAAGCTCGCAAAAACTGTGCTTTGGGTGACATATTTACGTTGTTTACCAAAGGTGACCAAATTTTATTGTTGTTTTTCATGAGCTCTATCAATATTATTATTTTTTACATTAACGCCATTCAGGAGGCTGTCATTTTTGAGAATGTTGTATGGGTGGTTTCTTTAACGGTTTCTCACTCCCATTGGGCGGACCAATAACATGTAATTTTAAGAGTAACAAAAGCCTTAACCCCTCAGGATAATTTGTTCGCTTTTGGGAACCACTCATATAGTCTCACGGAAATTATTGTGTTTCCCTTGATGTCATCATGAGAAATATGATCTAACCGGTATTAGAAATACAAACTTCGTGAATATCTTATTTATTATTTTTATGGGAAACGAAAAAACAGTGACTATTCTATCACCATTGAAAAACAGTTTTAAGTTTTCGCATACATTCATAAATATCCCATTTACTTGGATTTTGAGGCCTGGGGGGTTAAGTAAAGGTAGTAGAGGAAGTTCTGGAAAGGAAAATGTCATGAGGAGTGAGAAGACATCAAGTGATCAATGTTTCCAGGAGTGACGTATGAATCCATCCTTTCCACTGCTGTGCAAGGCATCGGGTCGAAAGTGTCCGGCTGGAGAGGTCGAAGAGTCTCCATCAATCGACCTCTCTCGATCTGGCCCGCCAGCGTATTTCCTTTACTGTGTTCAATAGGAGGCATGACTAGCGTTTAGAAAGAGAATTAGCGCAACAAACCCGTGCGTGTTTCGAGGCAGTACTGCCTCCTATTGAACACGGAAAAGGAAATACGCGCCCCGCCACGCAGTTGGTGTGCAAACTCATCCGCCACCAAGTCCTGGATAATCCTCCCAGTATGAACCCGGGCACCGCTGCTAAGTACGCAAATGTAATGCATTGCAATCCATTTTCAGAGAATAGATTATTTAAAGAAAATATACACATTAAAATATGTTTTGATGTAGTTTTGTATGAAGAGTGTACTCCGCATAAAATTTCTAATTATCGAAAAGTCAAGTTTGGAGTCGACTTTTGCATTTTTTTTTCAGAGGAGTCGATTTACGATTAACACTTTCTATACATTGATCGTGAATTTAGACTGAATAAATCTGTATTATATTATTTTTTTTTATATTAACTCCACACAGGAGGCCCTGAAGAAAATAATTTCCCTCAGGGCCTATGTCATCTTTGGGGATGCTGTGTGGAGGGTCTTTTTGTGGAGAGGAAGGATTGAACATGGGTCTTGAAGAGTCCCATGTTGTAGGAGGGAGGAAACACAGAGGCCGGCAGTTCGTTCCACAGCCGAGCTGTTGAACTTAAGAACGAATCGTAGAAGCGACCCGTCCTCATGTGACAAATGTCAACTGTGTACAAATGTTGGGCGCGCGTTTGGCGTGTATCCCGACTACGCACCGGTGCCGAATGGATCAATGACGCTAGTTCCTCAGAGCATCTTCCATTGTAATACCGATAGAACAAGGACAGCATACCTACCTGACGCCTGTGCTCTAAAGATTGCAGTCCGTTTGTTAAGATTGGGGAATCTATCAAACGGACCGCCCGTTTCTGCACAGAGTCAAGGGTTTTTTCAGGTATTTTGGGGCTCCGGACCAGAGATGGCTGCCAAATTCGACAGTAGGGCGCACTTGCGATTTGTACAGTAATAATTAGTAGGTAGATACATACATATAAATTTAAATTATTGTAATCCTATACACAAAAAAATCCCCTCACGGCCTATGTCATCTTTGGGGATGCTGTGTGGAGGGGCTTTTTTAGGAAAGTAATGAGAGAAAGTTCTAGGAAGGAAGAAGGTAGGAGGGGTGGGTAGGAATCAGGGGATCATTGAGTCCATCCCTCCCACTGTCCTGCTGGAGAGGTCAAAAGGTCTCCCTCGACCAGTCTCTCACCTCACTCTTCACCTCATCCCGTGAACCCGGACACCCCTGCTAAGTCACCAAACGTAGCGATCCCCTTGAGGTGACCTATGGCAGAGGTGTTGGTTAGTATTAGTATTTAGTGACCATCAGATGCCAGTTGAACGCAATAGTTTAGTAATAAATAGTGGCGGATGTCAAGATAATACCGGTTTTGAAAGTGACCTGTCGCCATGTTTGAATTTTAAGAATGCCAAATGGCATTACATTTTATTTTTCGAAACCCTGAATAATTTTATTATGATTGCTTCCGATACAAATGAAATAAACCCACTAATTGAGTATTCTTTACGAACGCCGACCTTTGTTAAGTTTGGTATTTCGTTCAAATAAAACACAACCGTTGGATTTGAGAACAAAGAACTACTGAGGAAAAATTCCGCAGAATCCTTCTAATTTGTATCATTTTTTTAAAAAACTGATAGCCATAGATTATTTGATTTACAAAGAGAAATATTAAATAGGGTAAAGACGTCTTATATTAATTAAAAGACGCCACTACAAAGTACCTTCACTACATACCACGTCAGCTCAAAGACAATTTTTCTTCCTAGCTCCTAAAATCTTTAACCTTATCCCTGAAAACCTAAAAACCGTGAGTCAACCCCATTCCTTTAAAAAACAAATTACGAAATGGATCCTTACACACGGAATACATTACAACTACAATACCCATTCATTCTACACTCTATCAATTTAATCACCTTTCAGACAAAACATAATATATCCTTTTTCCCTAACGTAGCGGTATAGTATGTACATAATTAATTAGTGTGATCTATTTACTAATAATTTCTCATATTTTTCATCTTCTTTTAATTCTCTAACTTCTCCATTCTATTCTTGCAACCCAAACTAGCTTTACATCATTTTTCTTATTTTTCTTTTTCATATTATAGTAATGTATAGATTCTGTACAAACTGTAAAATTCACCCGCCATAACACAGGGTCATCCCTAGCATGGAGGGTGATATATCACAAAAACCATATTTACCCTCTAAATCATGTATTAATAAAATAAAAAAATAAATAAAAATAATGCGTCTTAATATTCTTAGAATATTTTCTCAAAATCAAACAGTTATACAATACGACTCAAGTTGAGGGGCGGGTATGGGTACCGCCGCTCCGGGAACCATTTATCGGATAACCAAACAACACTGCCATAGGTCACCTCAAGTGATTTGCTACGTTTAATCACAAGCAGGGGTGCCCGGGTTCATGGGGTAAGGTTTTTCTAGAACTTGGCGACGGATGCGTTTGCCCACCTACTGCGTGTCGGGCTGAATCGTGAGAAACTGGTTGAGGGAGACCTTTTGATCTCTCCAGCCGAACTCTCTCGACCCATTGCCTTACACCGCAGTGGGAAGGAATGATTCATACGTACGTCACTCCTGGACACATTGACCCCTGATTTCTACCCACCCCTCGTACATTTTTCTTCCCAGGACTTTATTTTCATAAAAACACTCTCCACTCAGCATTTCCAAAGATGACATAGGCCCTGAGGATTTTTTTCCTCGGGGCCTCCTGTGTGGAACAAACGTAAAAAAATAATAATATCAATAAAATTAAAATAAAAAGTCGTTCAACTACACGTACGCTAAATCTGATTTTGTCTACGACTAATATTTATCTATTACATGGTAGTATGTACCCCTCCAGCGTTTGAGGGTTTTATAAAAATAAAAAGTATTGTTATCTTTTTTCTATCATGCGTAAATACTTAAATTTTTTGACGTTAGAAAGAGAAATAATAATTCTTTCCAGTTTGCCTATAATATAAATAAATATTTATTCTGGAATCCATTAATAAAATCCTAAAAATAGCAAAAATTAATAATTCATATTTCGCACCGCTATTGAAACAATCGGTTTAACATTAAAAATTATTTCTTATTTTTTATTATATGAACGAGATAAAATTCACAGTTTTCTAGTAAATTCTTCAAACAAAACGAAAGTGTTTTCGAAATATCGAGTTCTCTCAATTTTTCTACGATTGAATTAAAAATGTGGTTAGCGTTTTTGACTACATTTTTCACGTTTGATATTAAAATTTTAATTTTTAGAAATAGTTATATTAGTAATGTAACTGAAGGGTTAGAAAAAGGAAGCTCCTACTTGCTGTTCACAATAATTTCTTTCTATACTTACGTAGTTTTATTATTACGTTCTATTATTTAACCTTAGAAGGTAATCATAATAATATAATCATGCGTAAAATTGACTATCATTAACTTTATTTCATAAAGTATTATAATGTGAAAAAGTCTAATGGCATTATATTTTACTTATAGTTAAATGAAACAACGTAGGTACATGGATTATTTTGTGTTACTGTTATATATTATTTAAAAACAGAACGAAATCCATAAACATCTCAAAAATTAACAAATTATGGGCAGCTTCTGTTTTAATCGTAAATCACGAACACTTTTACCATTAATTAGTCATTTTCACTTAGCCAACAACTGTTATATTATATAACAAAGAAACTATATCTTAAATACAAATCTTTTTTTTTGTAAATCAGTCACAAATCTTTGGCAGAAGTCAATATTATGGTCTATAGTAAGTGCGTTTTTGTAGTAAAGAATCTTCTAGAATGTCTTTTTGAGAGTTAGAAACGTCTTTCCATAGTTAAAAATATATTAAATTGAAAAAAGTTCAAAATCTTAAAAGTTACTATACGTCATTTTGACACACATGGTCATTATATTTCAAAATTAGTGAGACTTACTTTTAATTTGGCTTTCACATGAGTCACATTCACGCATATTATATTTCTAGGGTTAAAAAAAAAGTTGTAAGACTTTTACCAGAAATATTTGAAGGTTATGGAATAATTCACGAACTTTGATACTTATAATTTATTTTCGGTTAAAATGGCGAGTTATAATTTGTTCACTACTCGTTAACATGATAATATGTTACTGTATTTCGTTATAAATTGTGTAAATTAATTTTTGTATTTAAGAAGTCATGTGACAAAAGTCACGAATCTATCCATAATAAAAAAATACTACTTTAGGTTGTGTTTGTTTTGTCTAACTCTGGTTCAAGAAAACATGAATCTCGGATTTGCTCATTTTCAAAATTGGAACTGATATTATGTAATGCCGAGAATTCAGACTAGCGATAAACAACCTACATGTAAATAAGTATATTTTCGTGAATAACTTTTCTTGACACAGAAATTGTCCTTGTTCTGATGTAATTTTTGCATTAAATTTCAGCTTCACAAATCGTACAATTATAATATCCCATGATTTTTTAGGGGTCTGCGCTAGTGTATCTGCTAGTGTAGTGTATCTGTTTGTAAATAATAAAATTAGATAGAGTCTAGAAACTCGTAATAGATTGAATTGGTTTTTGAAGGCCCTTGAAGTGGTTTTTCACTAAAATGGCGATTATTCAATTATTATTATTATTTTCATATTATAAAAAAGTAATGATAAGGCAAGTTAAGCAATAAGCAGCCTGCTGCGTGTTTGTTGGGGTGACCTCCGCGCGACCTCTCCACAGCTTCCCCTGGACCAGATCTGACATTATGAGGGTCTCTGTGTCTCCATCCCGAGTGACACGCATTAGACCCCCTCCCCCCACCCCGCAGTCTGGAGCCTGGAGATGCATTCAGAGTAGGTTATTCAGACGTCACTAAAAACAGGGGTTGAGAACTGACTATGTCAATTTTTTGTAGACATGGGCACTGACGAAAATAATTTCCTTCGGGAATACCTATATCATCTTTGGGTAAGTGTTGTGTATAGCCTCTTCATATTTATTTATTTATTGGATGATTTTTATAGCGCCGCTTTTGTGAGATATCACCTCAGGGGCGCTTTACAGTTGATGCAGGTACAAAAATAAATTGAAATTAAGTTAAATAAAATACAGAAACAGGTGACACACATATGGAGAATCTGCAGCAAGAATCCTAGGTGGTGAAGACATTGGACCAGCTTTTGCAGCGAGAGAGTGCACCGCGTCCACTAACAGTGCCAGCAAGAGGTTCGTCATCCATACAGGTACGTGTCTGCTGCTAATAAAGCGCTGACACAATATCCTCTCATAGACACCAGACCTTGGCAGCACCGCTGTGACATTCTAAGAAGATATAGGATGGAGACTCTGTAGCAAGAATAGAATAGAATAGCCTAGGTGGTGAGGAAACTGAACCAACTGCTGCAGCGAAAGAGTGCACCGCGTCCACCAACAGTGCCAGCACGAGGTTCGTCATCCGTCCAGGTATGTGTCTGCTGCTAATTAAGCGTCAGAGTACCCCCACATAGATAACAAACCTTGGCAGCACCGCTGTGAAGTTCGGCATGTAATCTTGTTCCTGGAGATTATGTTAGTGGTGCAATGTGCCCGCAATAAAAGGCGACGGTCGGGATAAAAAATTACCCTGGGCACTTGTTAGGGCTTTCAGAGTTTCCAAGAATTCCGTTGAAAACATCTGTAACATTCGTACCTACAGTCACCGATTATCGTCCCAAGTCTCGTTTTTAGCACAATTTTCGATTATTCATTTTTAACACACTGCACTCATATTTATTTTATTTTTATTTATTTATTTATTTCTTTACATACATTACAGTGTCTAACAAATATTTACATTTGTATATAATACAAAAATTTAGAACTGTTGTTAATATGGTGTTTTTTTTATTTTATTTTTTATGCTGGGTGTGAGGTAGGTTTGAGTAGGTGACACTGTGGTGGGTAATGTTATATGTTTCGTGAACACCTCACTGAGAGAACCTGTGCTGAGGTGTTTACGTGGTTATGATTAAATGGTACATGTATTTATGTGTACTGGTTAAATTTTCTTATATAAGTGTAAGTTAGGATTTTAAATTTTTTTTAATGGTTATTGTACATTGTTATTTAAAGAAAAAGGAAAAAAATATTTATATATATGCACATATATACATACACCCATGTATACACATACATATATAAATACACATATATGTATGCATACACACATATAAGTAAACACATGTATGCATACATACATACACATTCATCCATGATTATGTTTGGTTTGGTGTTATAATGTTTTGTATAAAATGGATATCTTGTTTTTTGATCCAGGCTGTGATCAGTTTTTTGTGAATGTTTGTGTATGTATTTCCCATTAGTAGTAGTTTCAGAGTGGTGGGCATATTACTCTATAAAGTTCTGAATACTAATTGATAAGTTAATTTAAAATGTTGATTGACTGATTTTTTAAATAATTTGAAATGATTGAAATTTGATGTTGCCTCATTTCCCTTGAAAATACTAAAAAAAACACAAAGCGGTTGGAAGACGGCACGACGCGTCCGGCTGCCACGAAGGGCGCTACAACACTCACGGCTTTATAACCCTTACGAACCTTTCAGTATTATATTAGCGATGGGTCATAACCCATTTTAAAGAGCGAGAGTCACGGAACCGGCTCAATATTTTTGTACTACTAAAAGAGTGGACTCAATTCATACGGCTCCCCGATAAACTCCACCGAAACGGCTCACAGTTCCGCAGCGTAAGCGTATGAATGATCGTACAACTCTTCGTACCGGTACGACGTCTCGCACCACGAGAAAAAAAGAAGATGCTTGGTAGTTATTAGGTGTAGGTAGATACGTCCAAGTGCAGATGTTGCACTGCCAGACGCCATTCACATCTCTGAGTATGTAATAAAGTAATAACTAATAACAATTAACACTTGAAAAATAAGAGAACCCCTTCTATTGAGTCAATGTACGTACGACTCTTCAAAAGAGCTAACTGATTTATGTCACTCGTAAATGAACGACACATATCTAAAACGTATGGCTCGAACTTCATAAACTCCCGTCCACACTTCATATAGGACTAACATTCGATTTTATGTGTAATTTGGTATTTTTGGTGCCACTTCCGTCCTTACGTGCTTAAATAAGGTTTTTAGGGACGATTTTTTTAAAATAATAATACCAACCGCTATAAATATAAAAGAATGGTTAAGGCGATGCACTACGTCGTGTAATATTCTCAGCCGCTCTCAATAACAACCCTTACGTAAATGGCGATAAGGTTTAAATTCCCGCTTAACACCATCCGCCTGTTTTGATTTATGCAAGAAAAAAACATGGCCAAAAAGTGCCTTTTATTTTATTTTTTGGATGTTCAGGCCTAATTTTTTTTTTCGATATTTTCATAAATGACTTAATTTGCCACATTATACAATAAAATCATAACGGAAAATGGGTTCGTAAGTAGGAGATTTTGAACTTTAAAGCAGTTTTCATAGGCCTTTACATTATTTTTTCTGGGCTTATAAAAAGACTTATCTAAAAAATGCTCGATTATTTCAAAGGCCAAGATGTATTCTACTCGCAGTATTTAATTAAAGCCTCTGAAACATTTCTAGGCGACCAAATTTTCAAACCAAAAACACACGATTTTGCATGACTACGTATGGCATCGCCTTAAGTGAAATTGTCACAGTTTAGCTTGTTCGTAAGGGTTTTAAGGAAATGAAGGAGATGACGTTCTGCGAAGGAAAGGGGTACCGCGTGGGTAGGAATATGGAGGTCAGTATGTCTCGGGGTGACGTACATAATATGAATCCATCGTTCCACTGCGGCGCGATGGGTCGAGAAAGTCCTGCTAATTAGGTCAAAGGGTCTCCCTCAAGTGACCTTGCAAACCTCACCCTTCTAAGTCTCCAAACATAGTGAACAGTGTTGGTTGTCTGATAAATGGTTCCCGAGGCGGCGGTGCCCATACCCGCTTTCCAGATTTTTGCATCAAACGAAAAAATGCGAATATTTTTTATCTTTCTTCTGCGGTTTACTTACTCTTACTTAATTCTATACGGTGGTATAGAATTCTAAATCTGGAATGCTTCATCTCCATAAAATCCTGTCATGGCCGTAAAACAAAGTTTCAGTTTCAGTGCCGGCAACCCGGGCGTTTATTTAATTTTATGGTTGTTTACATTGTTTTCTTTTCTTTTACCCGCCTCACTAGACAAAGTCTGTTCCGAGGCGGGTAAATCACATATTATATTTGTTCCAAAAGAATAGTCAGTGTAAGTATACTGGCGTATGGAAAAATACTATTACAAGTAGGTGGTATGCTGTAACATACGAGTAGTTGCGGTTAAACTGGTCGTTTGTCGCTGCAAACTACCGTCAGATTTCGTAATGCAAATCAAAATCCACTCACAAACATAAACGTCAATTGTCAATCAAAACACAACTCAAAACTCCAACACAATAATGTTAAATCTGTACTGTAATTGTAAGAACATTTGTGTTATTACTGATAATGTTGTGTATCATTTAAATATTGTTTATAGAAGTACCTATATGTGTAAATGAATTTTTACAAGAACTAATCAATGGTTGTTTAACCCTGATGACAAAACAAATTTAAGGCTCAATACTATAATAATCAGTGGCTTAGTAACTGTCTGGACTGCTTGGCAGAGCCTGGGCAGGTGCCCGGGGTTACATTTACATTTTACTGTTATCTATCTATCTAACTGTGTATACTTGGCTTAGGGGCGCGGTATTTAGACCTGCATTTGTCTTCCCAACCACCACCAATCCATCCTCAGGACAGCCAGTTGCGAGGCTTTGAACCACCTTCCTTTTGTTTTCTCTTTATGCTTGCAGCTCTTCTGAATTCAGCGACCACACGATACTTTCTTTGTTTTCTACTATTATATACTTCTCTTCTCCTTTTTTTATTTTTTAGGTTGCTGACATATCTGTAATTTATGCTCTCTTCTTTCTTTTCTAGTCCCGTCAAATGATTGCAAATTCCATGTTTTGTAATAATGTCCTGTTTTTTTTCTATGCCTTATTAGTTATTTGTTCTTAGTTCAGAAGTATTATTTGATCATAACACCTACTGTAGTTACTTATCTGTAAGCGCTTGCATACCGCTTCCTAACACTGTATGCGGGGACATTGAAGGTCTAACTTCTCTTTTATATATTGTAGAGCCGTTTATTAAAAAAAATTAGATTCTTGCGAGAACTCCGAAGGGGTGACCATAAGTCACCTATACCGGGGTGGGACAGCGGTGGGTCACTTCAATGTGTATACTTATATAAAGAAGAGTGTCTGTTGGCGTGGATTTGATTTTTATACAAACCTACAGTTTTATTCCGAGAATGATAAAATTTTGCACTTTTGAATTTCAAAACAAGAGGAAAGTCACTGTATACATAATATTTTTATAAATCACCGCTTTTCTTACACCTTAAATCCGAAGTTTGTTACTTCTTGATGAAATTTTGCACACTATTCGTTCAAAATAAGAAGAAAATAACAATCTATGTCTACGTATGCTTTTGAAAAACTCTGCCTAAAGGCCGGGCAATGCAGAGGTCTTCAGCTAGTATTGTATAATATAAATGTAAATATCTGCGATTCCGTCCTTACATAATTATTCAATATTGTGGCAAGATTGAATTTATTTGCTCTATTTCGTATCTGGCAAGTGAAAAGTTTTCTAAAGAATGGCAGATTCACAATAATGAAAAATGAAGAAAATAAAAAAAGGACTGATTTGTATGTTTAAAGTCTTCAATAACAAGTTCCCAAATATTTTACGAGTTAATAATATTTTTTTCTAAATAAAAATGTACTTTCTTGATTATGCACCTTGAAACTTAAATAGAATAAGACTACAAAATACCTGCACAAAAATTTATTAAAATGAAGTCTTAAAATGGCTCACAATAATTATTACCTACCGAAGACACTGTAGACAGCTTCTTATATATTTTAAATTTTCTCCCCGAAGAATTTTCAGTTGGGAAATTTAGCTTTGGCGACCGGGATAGCAATGTTACGCCACTGCTCCTATTATTCGCATTTTCGCACGCTTAGCTTAACACGACATGTGACCTGACCACGTGACCAGTCGCCTATAAGATTAGGGAAGGGAGGGATAGGGATATGGAGTAGAATGGGTGGCGAAGGGAGCCCAACCAACTACCACTCTTGTTTGGATTTAGTTTTTTGCACTTCGTCTGAATAGAAAGGCGAGACCCGGTCGTATATATTTTTTGTACTATTTTGTTTTAGAGAGAATCATCCAATGGAATAGATTCGCGTTCGGTGAGCACACACGCGAACTTCACGGACTAGGTAGGCCATCACATTCGTAATGTTCTTTCAATTTTATATTTTTATTTTAAATATGCAATACAATGTAAACAGAAGTCGTCATCAATGTTTGATCGTTTGACAAGATTTTTGGAGATTATTTAAAAAAATCTGTTTACAAGATGAATACCGGAAAAGAGTCACAAATTCCCTAAAGTAGCGAAACAATCGATTTCCCAATAATTGTGAGTACATTATTGTGAGGTTGAGAAGGTGATGTGGAAGAGGAAGCTTGGGAAGTGCCTACCTTGCACGGCCAAAGACAAGCAACGCAACTTTTCACTGCAGCGATACTGATACTATAAAATAACTTTAAAATAATCTTTATCCCAACTCAACTCTCGACATATTTTTTGACTCCCCACCGTCATAAAAAAACTGGTAATTTATTTAATATCAACGGTATAAATATACCATACACAATAATTACATATCACAGAATTAACTGTGGCATTTAATCATAAAATGACTATAGAAAGTATATAATTATAATAATACAAGCACTAGAAGAAGATCTAGTACATACAAAATATTATAAACAAGTATGAGTAGACTTAGGTTATATTAATAATTATTTAGAGATATGATAGTAAAGCCTTTTTGTACCTAGCTTCTGTGCAGTTAAACAGATCCGCTACATCTGCGTACCTATTACTAACTGCATGTAATCTAGGTACAAGCGAGTGTTAGAAATGATCAGTCCTGGAATTGTTACAATTAAAGAGGGTTTTAGAACGAGTAGCTCTTATAGGTACATGAAATTCAATTAGGTTAATTAAATCAAGGCTGTCTACACTACCATTAACAATTTTGAACATAAATATTAAGTCGGATAAAATTCTTCGATCTGAGAATTTTAATAAATTTAATTTTTTCGTTAAGTAATTATAGTTTATACTTTCAATGGGAATAACGATTTTGAAATTAATGTGTCTTAGGAATTTGTGTTGAATTTTTTCTATTGAATCTGAATGTATTTTATAATGGGGGAGACAGATCGAGGAGTTATATTATATTTGACTTAACTTCGAACTAAAGATGTTTACAAAATTTTCAAGATTGAAATACGCTGAAGCCTCTGGAGTTTCGGAGAATGAATCCAAGCATTCCCTTATTATAAGTTGCATTTTTGTGAGATACGATGTTTAATTTAGAGTAAAAAATGATGCACAGGTCATTAATTTCTTCGACAGAGGTAAGGGTTGAGTTATTAAGTTCATATGAATAAATAATTTCTTCTAACACAGCAAACTTATTTTGTGGCACCATTTTAATTGAAATTAATAAAATACTTAGTTTTTACCACTTTTATTACTCACGGAGAAAAAATAAGTTTAAACCTATAAGTCTATATTTAATCATTAGTTTCTTAAACACTTTTGCCTTTTTAGCCGTACTCGCTACCATCACTTCAAAGTGGTAAAAACTAATTTTTTTATTAATTTCGAATAAATAATTGGTTGACTTGTTGACTTATTTTGTAAAATTAAGTTTATTAAGAGTACCTACACCAATTAATTATCCTGTTATTTTGTAGACAGATACAATCTTTAGCGGTTTTAAATATTTTTAAATCGTCTGCAAAATAAATACAATTATATGGTTATCAAATATTTTTATAAACAGTAAAAACAAAATTGGGCCTAAGTGAGACCCTTGTGGTATACCACTTATAGCTTTAAATTGGTTGGAAAGGAACCAATTGATTTTTACTAGTAGAACTCGTAACTTAATCAATACGCACTCATAACTACCTAACACAATTCATACAAAGGTACACAAATACCTTCACATCCACATGTCACACACACATAACCTTATATACCACATCATTTAAAAAATATAATATCGTTATTCTTTATCTTTATCTCAAATCATCCCCTAGCATGTATTAACCTCCGACAGGTAAAATTTATACTTTCACTCATCAGATTATATTTCATAGAGACTTAATATAGCATTGCTACCGATCATTGTAATTATTTCTAAAACCTTGTATAAACTGTTTACCTCTAATTTTATCTATGTACTATTTATTTCTAAAATAATATTTTTTAAATCATCATCCATTTACAGTATACCAATGATGATGCCCTGGAGACTGAAGACAACAACTCGTCTATAGAATGATTTGCGTTGCTTTCCCAAAGTTTACATAGACCCTGATGGAAACTCCGTGGCCTGTTTGGAGATAATATCATAAAAAACAACTTTTGAATAAATGAACTCCAAAATAAAGTCCATTCTAGCGTATCTTATATCAATGTCCCGCGAGATATTGGATATCCTGGTGAAAAGATAATTTTAAATGAACAAATTGAAAAAAAAAGAGCATAAAACAACGTCAAGACAGTTCTCCTCATGCTGATGGGCACAATACACAATACAGATCACCTGGATTCTGTATTAGAACCTCAATCCATAATGTGGATAACCTGGATCCTTTATTTAGAACCACATTGCATAATCCCTGTATTATGTAACTGAGCGGTAAGGATTGGTAGGCTTGTTTTTTGTTAGTTTTCTAGAACTCCTAATTTATTAAGTTTGTTATTCAAAGATGAGATTTCATTTGGCAATGCCCGGGAAGTCGAAACACCTGTCACAGATTAGGTTAGGTTAGGTAAGTTTTAATAAGATAGTTCAGTAAATAATTAAATATGGAATTATTGGATGGGGAGGTGGATATTATGAAAAAATTGTAAGCCCTGTAAAAGTGGTAGGAAGACTAATTATTAACAAAAAATTAAAAATCTTCATTCCCATCAGCAACCTTGTTATAAATTTTAAAAATTGAAGATTTCTATAAAAACAAATCAAAATTCAAAGATAACACACAAAGGGATTTAAAAAATATCGTTGACGTAAATGATAAATAAAATAGGTACCAATACATTTCCCTGTGGGATTCCAAATCCATGGTCTGTGAATGGCTCAATAATACATAATTTTTGATCCACGTTAAAGCACTATTAGTTATATCAATTTTCAGTTATACCAAAACTCCGTGCGGAATATTTTTATCTATTCTCACTAAAATTGGCAAATGGATCTATTCTAAATGGTGATTAATTTTTAATTTGTAATATATATTTATTTGCGTTTATTTTAATAATATAATTTGCTTGTTTATTTTCATTTCCACTTCCTTCAATAAAAATCAATTTCGATGTTTCACATTTGCCAGGCGTCCCATGACCCCTTTTTTTAATAATTACTCTCGGTAACATTTATAAGAAGTTTATGGAGAGTACCTACCATTACATCACGTAGCATATATTGCCAATGAATTTTCCTTCGCTTTCAGTTCTTTCCCATGAAATTATCGAATGAGAAAATCTATTTGAAGCCTTTAATAATTGAAGTCCTTTACTGTCTACCGCCTCTTCTCGGCCAATAAATAATAATTGTGGAGGAGAGATTTACATCGAGGAATATTTGTTTGAAAAAACAACGATTCTAGGCACGGCCCGACGCCATAAATCGGCCGCAAGTACAAGTAAAGTCGAGTAGGCGGCGCGGCCGTTCCCATGGGAATCTGCGCCTGGAACCTAGAACCTAGTATTGCCGGACCTGATAGACTAGGCTAGGGCAACGCGTTAGATAACACCATCAAACTAGCTTCTCGCGTTCTGCTATCCGGGTAATTGTCGGCATCATTTCTTCAGTCAAACAAGGACATCTGCTAACTCTTATTTTAATTAACTTTATGCATACTAAATCATCTGAGGAGTCTAAAACAAACCAGTAACTAAACTTTACTTGATTTGGGAACCCCATTGATTTATTGAAGTGTTATTCAGTCTTTTAAACATTTAAATATAAATATTTATAGTTTGCATACTGTTGGAAGGTGACCAGATAACTCACCAAAATGACAATTCAACACACCTATAAAAAGTATTTTAAAGTTATGAAAAGTGGTGAAACAAAAACTAGGTTAAGGCGAAGCTTAATGCTAAATCACTATTTTGATTAATCTTTGTAACGAATTTGGATACATTATGAACACCAAAAAATGTGTTTTAGATAAATTGAAGGTTTTCCTACCGTTTCCCTTGAGTAGAATACAAATAAAATAAAAAAATGTAAGCTACTAAAACAAAAATTTATTTTAATAGAAATTTAAACGCGTAAGGGAAAAAACTTTTTAAAAATACAGTATTATAAGTAAGATTATCTTTAAAATATTTGCAAAATAAATAAAAACTCTTTTGTGCTTGAAATCGAACGTTTCTAGACTCCGTTTGTCAAGCGATTTCAATGCCTATTACCTACATTCGTGACAATATAAGGTATACCAAGTATATACAAATTATTGGCTTGTAGCTTCCTCTTAAATTTGCTTACATTAAAATTTTGTCACAAAATTGGGTAGTATTTGATAAGGTGAAATTCACAAGACGTAAATATTATAATTCATTAAATTTTAGAAAAACCAAAAAACCGATAATGATATAATATATATTTACTTACAGAGTAATTTTCGTAACTCAGTTGATTCTAACTGCACTCAACTTCGACCAGTCTTTCCAGATACACGTCAAAATAAAAGAACCAATAAAATGACGGTTCCATTATAACTTAATACAATGCCAATTCAACACACCTTTAAAAAGTTATATAAAATCATTAAAATTGATGAAACAAAAACAAGGTTAAATGGTAACTTACATAACCTATTGAACCTAGTTTTTGTTTCATCAATTCATCACTTTTTAAAGATGTGTTGAATTGACATTTAGATGAGTTATCCGGTCACCGAAAAATACAGATAGTTGAATATTTCCGGTAAGGTTGCTAGATTTTAAAAAATACTGCGCATTGTAGATTTTTGTTCGCAATCACACACAATTATCGTAACTCCGCGAATGTAATTTTTTTAATGATTAGGAAGAAATAATTCAACTTATTTCATAATTAGAATAAATTGGTGAACCAAATAAATAAGAAAAATTTGTGATCTTTTCAGCAAACCAAAAGCCTATAAATAACTGCTAAGCTAAGAAATTATTGTTTAATGGATCTAACAAAAACGGAACATGGTGAAAATGATTTATACCACTAAACTGTATATTTATCTATTTATTTGGCTTTAAAATAACAAAACACATTCCTAACAGAGAAGCAGCTATTTTTATGTTTTCATTATTGTTCGATGGAGAACAACTTGAAATCGTTATAGCAAACTTGAAAATAATACAATCATTATAAGCATTAATTACTCGTCTGAAATATCCATAAAAATTGAAAATATCTCCCCAGTAAAAATAAATGCCGCTGACGGAAAGCAGTAATTGTCGATTGAAGTACTTGTACATGTTGAATTATTCTAGTGTTGGGTAGCCAACGTAGCTCAGTAGTCCAGAGCACCTGACCGGACATCAGAAGGTGCGAGTTCATTTCTCGTCGGCACCATTTATATATTTCAGGCGAGTAATTAATGCTTATAATAATTTGTTATCATTTGTGCTATGCATAAAAACCTTGTCTTATAAACATTAGTTCATCATTAAAAAATAATTCAAAATAATCGCCCAAATGCACTAACACATCTGCCTACCCAACATTTCCAACATTGGAGATTGAATGAGTGGGGATGAAGATGTGAAGGATAGCAAGTAATATTTGGTCACCAAACTTGGCTAAAGCCATTTCAAACAACCAACATTTCAAATCGATGCGATACAGAGAGTATTTTATCATTTTGCTGACTAACCAACTAAAATATTTATATTCAAGGGAACATTACACACAATAAATAGTAGATAATAATATTTGACTCATACGCAGATTATATTGATTAGCACGTAAGATAATTTATAACGTCCATTGTCCATTGTGTTCGCGATGTGAAGGGGAGGGTCTCGAGTCTTGAGTTCCGAGCCAACAGGTTTGCCCGGGAAACAGTCGCGGGTCCGGCAGTCAGTCGCTACGCCACTGATCATTTTACTTAATCTCTAACGCTTTAGACTTTGTGAAAATCAAGTGTTTTTGAAGCCCACAAGAGTTAGGGCTGAGTCCTGCTGTTTCCTGCTGTCTCACTCCAATACCTCACGAGTGGCTAGGTTCAGTGTTAGGTGTTATGAAATACAACATCCTTCCTCTATGTTCTAATTTCTAACAACCCTTATTCTTCATCTTATGGGATAATTTTATATTTATTTGGGAAAACATCACTTGCATACACATTTTAACTTGGTTGCATTTGTACACAGTTGACATTTGTCACGAGAGTGGGTAGTTTCTACGACCCGTTCTTGAGTTCAATAGCTCAGCTGTGGAACAATTTTCTAGTCTCTTCAAGATCTATGTTCACTCATTTCGCTCCTCAACAAACCCACCACACAGCATCCTCAAAGATGACACAAACTGAAAAACATAAAAAAATATTGACTGAACGTAACGTAAGTCAAGTTTTGACTCGACCGTTTCGAATTTTTTCTGTCTATAAAATTGTTTGTACGTTCCTTTTCAAGATGGTAACCGATTTGATGGTTCAGTTAAGAATATATTTTCAAAGTGAAATCTTTGTGTTTATTTGGACTTTCTTATTCGTATTTTTTCAATAGTATTGTACCTACCTGTCTGAATAAAGTTTGTCATTGAGGTAGTGATATTTCTATATATTATTTAATAGGATATTTTGGTTTTGATAAAATAAGAGAATATATACTTTTTTTAATGCAAGGTCACTGTCTGGTGAGGCCATGAGGAAACTATTTTTTGGAGTTTAGGCGTTGGAGTTAATGTAAAAAAACATCAAAAAAGATTTCGTCTTAATATATTGTTTCACAAAAATATGGAAAATATATACGATAAAATGGAAAAAAAACAAAGAAAAGTTAAATGAAAAAAAGACGCTAGCAGCGCTAGCAAACAATTGGATCATGTAAGTCCTCCAGGTAAAACATTCTAGAAAGACTTATTCTAGAAGGCAGAAGCGTCTGTTATCCAGGGCGATTTTTATGCTCACTGGCTATGTAATGCGGTACCTAATGCATAAAACGATTTATTATCTGTGTTTGGACATTGGAGTTGGCAAAATGCAAGTATTTCTTATTTGCATTGTTTGTGGTTTTCTCTGTCGATGTCTGCCTCTAAAAATGGTTTGAGATCGGAAGGTTCTCAGAATTAGGGATACAAAAATCATTCGAAATGTAATTGCAAACGCTACAAAATTTTAAACAATTCTAATGTATATTTTAGAAACCTTGCATGAAACGTATCCACCGTGTATAAAGGTAGTATGCATATAGTATTACTTTTATGTATGATGTTGAGCTGTTTCGCTGATTGACACCATTCTGATTCATGATTGACATCTGTTAAAAGTAAATAAAAGTTATTTACTTTCAAAATTATTTACCTAGGTAAATAGCGTTTTTTTAATTAAATACATCTATTTGATTTTGTATTTTCGTTAATGAATTAATGCAAGTCTTGGAAATTAACCCACTTCCCGACATCCAATCGAGCTGAAACTCGACAGATAGACTTGATGTCGATGACAATTCTTCCATTAGATGGACTTTTGGTGGCAATCGCGTACATCCATGCGGACATATACGCATTTCTCTGAAATTGGTTGATATTACAGCAGTTGGTCCTACCTAGGGAATGCAATCCCGCAAGAAAATGTCAATCAAGGTATTTGCGGGACTGAACAATCTTAGTCCCGCTGGATCCAGGTATTTGCGGGATCCAGCAGAGTGGACTTAGATATCTAATCAATCGTATAATAAAGACGTAATACCTCGATCTACCAACCTTGTTTTTAGACTTTTAAATTTATACCTATAATAAAACAAGTTCTTTGGGACTTTTTAAATGATTTATTTATAGGTATACCTTTAGTTAGACATAGGTAAAGTTTAAGTCATAAATTGGCAAAGAATAAGAAAAGACATTAATTTAAATAACATACCCGCCTCGGAACAGACTTTGTCTAGTGAGGTGGGTAAAAGAAATCTATGTACACAAATGAAAATAAAATAAAGGCCCGCATTGCTGGCACTGAAACTGAAACTGAACTGAAACTTAAATTTAAATAATAACGTTCACAGGATAAACAATATTCTTGTACAATGAGCATCATAAATTTAATCAAACATTATTTAGGAAATAGCTTCGTAAAAAAGTTAAAGTATTAATTGTGTCATCTGATAAACGGCTTCTGATATTGGATACAAGGTAGCCAGCGGCTGAAAAAGCTCGTTCAGCTTCCACGCTGGTTGGCACAATAGTCATTAGCGCATTGTAAGTGAATTGAAGGTATGTGCCTTTTAATCCACAGGACTCGAAGTAATTCAGAGTAAGTGAGGGTAAATCTGTAGTTGCTCTCTTTCAGCTTTAAAAGATCTTGAATAACCATTATTTTTAGTGTCTTGCCGTAATTCATAACCATTAATTTGATTGAATTAGACGATGTTGGTAAGTTAAAACCTCCGGCATTAAAAAGATCTCGCAAATCCGACGAGGTACATAAAACTCGCAATGGTAAACCATCTTTAGACACCATTCGTGATACCCTCTTTTCGACGGTATTGTTTTCGCTTGAAAAATGGTCAGTGATTTTATTTGTTGATGGTTGAGGTTCACAATGAGCCGATGTGGAAGAACTGGACGTCGATGCAGTTTTAGAAGCTTCTCTGTAATCCCGCCAGTCCAGCGGGATCCCGCAAAATTTTCGACCGAGATTAGTCCCGCAAAATGTCTGCGGGATCTCGGTATTTCGGGATCCCGGTATACCGGGATTGCATTCCCTAGTCCTACCCAATCGATATTTGGCGCATTGTTAGCGTGGTTGACTCCAGTCTCTCAAGAGGAATTTTCAATCTTCATTTAAACCATTTTATTTACTTCTAGAAATAGCTCTCGAAGAAATAAAATGGGATATCCTGGGCATTAGTGAGATGCGAAGAATAAAAGTTAGAGGAGGCCTATGCCAAGAGGCAAACTGAGCTTCGGGATATATTATAACAAACAAAACATTTCTAATATTAATATACCTAACAGAAGTTCAGAATAAAAGGCTTATTATTATTATATTTACTTCTAAATTTGCTGCTAGCTGGCCCAAAAATGGCGCAATTAAGTCGAAAATAGATATTATAATTTAAAAAAAAAACTGTTTTTACAAGTTGATTTTTTTTATCCAATCATATTTATTGTACGTACCAGCAAAATATATTAATGGAAAAATAGGGTTTGAGGGGTAAAAACCCGTAAAAATAACGTGTCGATTACAAACGTGATCAGTCATGATTATTTACTTATTACAAACACCAAAAAAAATATAAAAAAATACGAATTCGAATATTCAAGTACATATTTACGTATATCGATAGAGACAGGTAAACTTTATTACAAGACAATGAAAATGTTTTTACATTTTTCTCTGTCTGAAAATATAAAAAAACAGCTTCACAATAATTCAACCATTTGAATATAACTATTCATTAACTTATTTGAAACTTATTTTCGAAGCGTCGCAGTCGTTGCCCGTTAAAAATCATTAGAAATAAGCAACTTATTTCCGAGTGGTAAATAAAGGGGGAAAACAGGTTCCACTTGTGTACGTCTAATTAGTCTGACTTGGCCTCCAACGTTCCCAGCGCTCTAACGCCGAACGACCGAAAACACAAAATTCGATCTACATGCAGTGATCAACGATTAACGGTAGTAGAACACGTTTCGACGTGATATTATTACGAAATACCACCTCTAATTGTATGGTTATATGGTGGTAGCGAGAATTATGCATAAATCCGCGATGATCAATGTCATCCTCCGGATTCAAAAGTCACCCCATATTACAGTACCTACCTCGTTTACAATAATCCGTGAAGTGCATTGAGGTTTATAGATAGAGTCAGCTTATCGGATCATTGTATGATGTGAGATATCTCGGGCATCAGTCGGATACAAGCGCTCGCAGGTCATAGGTCTCCAGCGATAACTTCAAAATGCCGACATGAACGCTTAGATATTGTACAAGTCGTACTGGAAAAGATAGGGAAAAAAATCATCGGTAAGTAGGGTTTTATTATAATCAGTATTCGTTTAAATTGACTTATTAATGTTAAAAACTCATAAAGAATTTGTGGCCGACTCGTTCGTAGAGTTCGTTCGCTGTTGGAATGTTTTGGGCGACATTAACAGCCGCCACACCACCCTTCCTACTTCCCGCACGGGCACAATATTTCTCACTGATACTGCAAGGAATGTAGACTCTATTTATAAATAACTCAATGGTGGCACGTGGATTCCCCGTTACTGCACTGAAGGCTAGAGGTATTGAGGGAGTTATGCAAACAAGGCTTTGGAATTTTTCTGCACCGAGGTGTTCCTACGCGTTTCATTAGCTAATAAAGTAAAGGAGATTATTATTATAGTATTTTATACAAGTACTCGTTATGTTAGGGAAGTCCGTAAAACCAACAAAGAAACTTTTGCACAGAATTTGGCATTGACACAGATACCTTCGCTTTCAAGGATTCGCTACTATTTCTCTAATAAATTATTGGATTTACAATATAATTTCATTTCGATTATTGAAATGTGTTCATCGTACGGATATGAAATATGTTCCTCGGGTCATGATATATATTATTATATTATACTAATAACACGTATTATTTTGAGTTAGGCTTGGTTTCGGTAACATAATAATCATATTTATTATTGACACCAAGCTGTACCTCGTACATACAGCCGTTTAAGAAATACAGTCTTGTATATCAGTTGGGCATACAGGTGGGCATATGAGCAATCAAATCTTTATTTGCGTTTATCTCAAAATGCCTTATAACATACTAAAATTGGGGATGCCATAGTCTCACTAGCTCCAGAAGGTTGGAAGCAATTGGGACTCTTTTGCGGTTAAACATAAAATATATATTTTTTTAAAGTTGTCTTGTAACTTTTACTTGTGATGTTTTGATGGATTGTGTGTGTGTGTATATATATATATATATAAGCTTACTATCTAAATATTTTATAATAGGTCATTAGGAGACATAATGTTACATTTATAAAGTTTGCTTACACGGGGCCTATTGGAAGTAATCAAGAAAAATAGCGTGGAAAAGCCTTGAACCCGGAACCTTTTACTATCCAATGCATTTCATTTTGACACGGAACTTTTATTATTTTACAACTTTGTACCTGGAAATAATAAAATTCTCAGCACGATATTTGCAATTCTAACAATTTTTTTAATGTACAAAATGTTAAAGATATCCTTGATGATTAAATTAGCAATAAATACTGTTTAGTGTCTCATCTTGGCCTAATTCAACTACCGTGTATGGATAACGTATAGTGTAAAGCACACAGCTAACTATGACCTTCCCTTAGTGTATTAATTAACAGTTTAAACTGGTTTTAACAAGTCATTAACGGCTTCAAAGCAAGTTTAAATGCCACAGAAATCTAACATTTCAACTACAAATTGAAAACCAGGCCAAAATTGCTGTAAATCGTGTACCCAATAGAGTCAGGGAGATTCGTAATAATTATAGGAGGTGAAATCTTTTATATGATCTCTTTAACGCCCCGTATAGTCTAAGAGGTCACGGTCTTTTTCATAACGATCAGAGGAATGGGTAGTTTTAGTACATATTCAAAGTATGGCATCTCCGCATATGAAAAACGTTGGTCTGCCTGCTCTAAGTGGTTGCAACTATGAGTTATAGAGCTTACAAGAGGCTTTATTGTTTCGAAAAAAAAACGATCAGAGGAATGGGTAGTTTTAGTACATATTCAAAGTATGGCGTCTCCGCATATGAAAAAAGTTGGTCTGCCTGCTCTAAGTGGTTGCAACTATGAGTTATAGAGCTTACAAGAGGCTTCATTGTTTCGAAAAAAAAACGATCAGAGGAATGGGTAGTTTTAGTACATATTCAAAGTATGGCGTCTCCGCATATGAAAAAAGTTGGTCTGCCTGCTCTAAGTGGTTGCAACTATGAGTTATAGAGCTTACAAGATTAGGCTACATTGTTTCGAAAAAAAAAAACGATCAGAGAAATTGTCAGTTTTAGTATATATTCAAAGTATGGCCTCTCCGCAGATGAAACAAGTTGGTCTGGCGGCTCTCAGTGGTTGCATTTCAGAGTTATGATGCGCGCAAGTCATTGCATTGTTGCGAAAAAAACGATAACAGAAATGGTCAGTTTTAGTACCTATTCGAAGTATGGTGTCTCCACAGGTGAAACGAGTTGGTCTGCCTGCTCTCAGTGGTTGTATTTCAAAGAAAAAAAAATAACAGTAATCAATAAAATAAAAAAATTAAATCGAACAAATCCAATTTTTATTAATTCAACTTCCATAATCTAAACATCTTTGGGTAAAATCACAGATTAATCATTTTGTAGAATATTACTAAGGCTTAAAGAGTTAAATATTTACTTACTTCTAATATTCTTTTAATATTTTTATGAGCTTTTTCATTAGTCACATCAAAACATCATGGATTTTGGCGATAAAAGTAAAAAATAGCTTAAAAAAAGGGGTCTACGGTATCGTATACCGTTTACCTAATTCGAGTTTGAGGGATTTCTTAACGTACTTCGAAAAATGGTGTTCAGAAAACATAAAAAAAGACAACCTAATATTATAGTAGGAGATTTCAATATAAACATGAATAAAAATGCAGACATCTATACAAAAAACTTAAAAACTTAATCATTGAATTCAATGGGATGAAACAACCGGTAAAAGATCCCACTAGAGTAACTCTAACATCAAGTACATTAATTGATCTGGTGATAACAAATGTATTTGAACTACAGGTAAATCTATTAGATGCACCCAGAATCACAGATCACTCCATAATTCAAATTATAGAGCAAAATCGAAATACGAAAAAAACATTTTATAAACACCAAAGCTTATCGGAACTATGCAAAATATGACGAAGAAGAACTAAGATTACAACTCAGAGCACAAAATTGGAATGGAATAATGGAATTAGATTTTGATATTAAGGTAGAAACATTCATAAAAAACTTAAAATATTCAATTTCAATATTCAAGATTTCTTTTTTAACTTGGATAGATTTAACTTAGATTTCGTCATCTTCGGAATCTTCTTCTTCGCTGCTTAGGCACGTAGACGAGGAGTCTGTAATGTGATAAAATAACTGTAAAGTTTGATAGAAAAAATGACGATTTTGATGATATGAAAATTATTATACATATGTATATAAAAAAAAACAGAAGGAAACGAACTCTTGTATGTATAGCTTAATGAGATTTATGGTTTAGATACGTAATATGCCATTAATAAGAAACAAATACATGCAAACTTTTCGTTTCCTAACGATTTTTACCTATACATCCGCAATCGTATAAAACTTACCACTGACATCACCAGAAATATTGTCATTTTCTGACTCCGTTACAGTAACATCAGATACTTTATCTGGTAGTCGGTTCCCTGCATACCAGATAGGGACATATTTGCCGTGTTCTTCTTTCCACCCATGTTCAATTGGCAATAGATAGCTTGGAGGATTTTTGGTTGAATTTATCCAGATATTTGATACGTATTTAGCTCTAAGTATCTGTTGAACTAGTTCGATTTCAGACGGTGGCAAAAAAGCAGCATCAAAATTCATAAGAGTTTTGTTAAATTTTTCATTCTCTTTATTGGGCTTAAATTTTTTGAGGAAAATCTTATGGCGGGCCTCGTTTACAGATTTACTCTTCACACCATATAACTCACATATGAATTGTTCAATTTTGCATTTGATTTCATTTGTCAATGGAGCATTAGAACTTAGCTCTATTAGAGCCTCTTGATAAACTGTGTTTTTACTTAGGATATTGTAAGGTTTTTGTTTGCCCTTTCTATAAAATGCAGGGGTATAATCACACCCTGTCAAAGCATGAAACGCTGGCAAACTCTTTGCCAATGTAGCACCAATACTGAGATAAATTTTGTTAACATTTACAATACGTCGTTTGGCAAGAGTGCCGGATTCAATAAATATTTCATGCTTTTCGAATTTGTCCAAATTTCCCAGTAAAATGACGATTACATCAGTGTCAGAAGTTTTAATCAAAATATTAGATGGTTCTTGAATACTGTATATGTGGTATATTATTTTTGTATCGGTTTCTTCGTGGTGCCCACACATCAAATTAGGGTTATCGTTTTGCACAACCTTTTTGCCGTCGCTTTGATATTATATATAATGTATAGCGACATTTCACCAAATGTTTTCACATGCACTGGTATTAAATGGAGAATATAGAATCCATCTACAATCACAACATCAATTTTTTGTGGCGTATTGGCATTGGCTGTTTTTTCCAATATTTTCATGAGTGCAGCCTTGTTAGTCTTCATCAAGGAACCATCTAAATGACTCATTGAAGGTGACGATGAAGATAATGGATATTCCAAAACTTTTGGCAAATCTAGTTTCTGATTAAGGGAAATTCCTAAAAGACGACCGAAGACGTTTCGTTCTGCTTTTATAACTTGCAGTTTTTGTGCTGCTTTACATGGCTTTTTTGATTTATCTGAACGGAAATTCCTGATTTCATTGCGTTTTATTGGTTTCTCGAAACGGTCGGGATTTTCATTACATTGAGATATAAATTCTTTTCTCTGATTTTCTCCTGTAGCCTCTATATTGAGCAGAAAGTCTGCGGTTTCATTCGTTACTGAATTCCCAGTGACAATATTGTACAGTTCGTCTTTATCGTCTTGATAATCAAATGGATTGCCATAAGATTCTACAGTATCGACAAGTTTCTTCACTGCCTTTTTGTTTTTGGAAATGTTGGCTGTCTGCAGATCAGAGGTAACGTCTTGTACCCTGGTAATATTAGTTTCTTCTAAAACATGAGTTATAATGGTGGATCTCAGTGCATGGCTTTTTGCCCAACGCTGTCGGCCTGACAAGGAATTAGTAAAATGGCTAACACCAGACAATCGCTTAGCAGCATCGGCGTTTATGGTTTGTTCTAGTTTTAAATCAACGGGTTGTCTAGAAAACGCTTTGTCAGTGCGCTTGATACCCAAGCCATGACGTTTTAAATGAAGCTCGAGGCCTGGGTGAGTGTCCTGGACTTTTAATATGTCGTCATGGTGCTTTGTGAGCCATCGCGCATAATTTGGATGATTTAGTATGAAAAATATATTGTTAATTTTTGGAAGTACATATTTGTAAAGCTCAAAATTGTTTTCTCGTATCGATCGGCTCAAAAGAAAGTAATACTCGATCAGATTTATATATTGCATGTAAAATTGTGCCGTTTTGCCGTGTTCTCCGTTTTGAGTTTTTTCTCGAAAAATTCTGTATTTAGAGATGATTTCTGATAAAAAGAAATTGTCAACATCGACCAAGATGTTTCCAGAACTGTCCATTCGTCTATTTTTTATTTCTTGCAGTTCTTCTAACAAATCTGGTGACAATTGTAGATTTTCCTCTTTTAAAAAGAATTTAAAATGGATTAATTGTAAGGCCAGTGAAATAATAGGGTGAAGTCTCTTGCATCGATTGTAATGCGTACCAGACATGAATCCATTAAGAGACCCATTGGCTAGCAAATCAGCTTCGATTAGCATATGCGTCAAACCACAATCATCTATAAATTTTCCTATAGCTTTGAAATAGGCCAGGATGATATGAAATGTGCCAAGAAAAATAAAAAGATTGTCAAAATTTGGCCGTTCTGTGGATTGTATTTGTAATGCCACTTTTGCAATTGCAAGATCATATGTAACACATATATATTCCTGACCACACTCTTCGGCTATACTTTTTGCTTGTTGCATTGTTGTTTTAACAACGGAAGTGTTAGTGGGAGACATGTTTATTGGGTTCAAATAAGCTATTTTCTGTTTACTGGTTTGATCATTCATAGTGAGGTTATTAAATCCTACCCACGTAGGATTATTCTCGATTTCAGCAGCATGACACAAAACCCATAATAAATCTCTATTCTTTGCATTTATTTTGACAGATTCAGTTGTTTTACGTAAGTCACTATCAAGTAAACTCATACTGTCACTCATTCTTGGTTTTTTAATGGGATGATCTATATTAATGTCAATCACGTCGAATGCCCTTCTTCTTTTGCCTTTAGATGGTTTCATTGACAAGTCAATAGGTTGATTTCGTATGGAGTACTGTTCTTCATTTTGAAAAATAATTCCTACTGTGTCATGCAATGTATTTTTTCCAGAAGGTGTGTCTACGTAACGGTCAAAATTATCGAAAGCTACTCCAGTATTTAACTGAGGACATGGAATTATCCCAGACGGAATGAATGTTGTTATAGATTCATCGATGGAGGCATAGGTAATTTCAGTTTCTAATTCTTCTAATAAAGTGTAGCTAGGTATCTGACCATATTTGTTCAAAATGTTCACAACTTTTCTGCTGTTAGTTAGACTTTTAATAGCCATTCCCAGAGCTAATTGTTTAGAAGGCTTAACATGTCCATTTGTCACAGCGTAAATTTGATCCTGGCTTATCGATTCAGCTTTCTTTAAGCAAGTCTCACACAACTTTTTTTTTGTGCGCGAACCGATGCCAAGGAGCTCCAAGTTGAATTTTTTAAGAGCATCGGGTATATTACACTCGCCTTGGAGTAATTCCTGCACTGAACAAGTGGTTGGTAGGGGAGTTTTAGGCAGGGAAAGAATCTCTTTTCTCAATATATTAGCAGCAGACGTGAGAATATCTCTTTTCACTAATTCCTTCTGTTTCGACATCACGAAATCAATTGGCAAACCCGTTCTGAAAACTAACTTACGTCCATTTATTTCTTCTATAGTTAAAACGCTTCGATCAAATGAGGCTCGAATTTTCTGTTCTAATCTCGAACATGTAATATTATTTTCAGTGCTATTTGACTGCAGAGAAGATTCATAATATTCGTGAAGATTGGACATTAAATGAATATTATTGCCATGAATTATGTCGTTTATGAATTCATACAATTTTTGTAAGGCATTTTTATGGCTCTCGCGTATAACGTGCCACACACCGTCTTTTTCATTGGACTGACAGTCGGATATTTTTTCAGTTCTTCTAAAAAAATCTTTCAAACAATTAGTGTGATAAAATAATGGAACACTTGTCTGTGAAATTTTATGTTGTAAATTGACTTCGTTAGATGCTAACGATTTCATCAGTATTTTTTCGCGGGTTTCATTTGATTGCAAACAGTGCATCTTTTCAAATTTTTTATGTGATTGTTTACGCTGGTGATCGCAGAATAAGCATATAGCTTTGCAACTAGACGTACTTGGTGAAGGTGATGACAATGTCTCCGCTTGATTATCTGAAGTCTCGACTGGCAGAAGTGTTAAACTGTTGGTCTCAGGAGTAGATATTATTGTTTTTTTCACTGCGGTAAATTTTTTATAGCACGATAGATGATATACGGCAGTACTGTCACAATCATTTGGTATTTTGATATGAGCATGTTTCAAATTACGGTTAATACGAACTGTTAATATATCACGACACTTTTCTAAACTGTTTTTATTAAAAGGCAGCACTTTTTCGTCCATCTTACATTCACAAAACAGGCATGTAGTATTTATGTTCGACATTATTGTAAAAGTGGGAGTAACGGGTAATAGTATTAAAAAATGCACCAAAACAAGCGAAAGCACACCCTCTCACAACGATTGTACTGCGCACACTGACGCGCAGGGGGGTATAACTCCGAGAAAAAAGTGGGTCAGAAAAAAAGACACGGTAATCTCTATGGGTGACTTGTGACGTATATTTTCCACAAACCAATACGAACTTCATGCATGTTTATAGGCCGCTGTCACGAGCTTCATGCATGTTTATAGGCCGCTGTCATTGGCCGATTTTAGGCTAGCCAATGGGTTGGCTCCGAATGAGAATTATATTGTCTATGGTTACGCCTTTTTTATAGTTTCTATCCTAGTCGATGGTGAGTATGTGTAGTAGACTTTTATCTATGGCAAACATTAGGACCCATGGGCTCAGTACTAAAAACCCGAAGATATTGATCTAGTGAGTGGTTCATTTATGCTGACGCGGGACGCGGGCCGCCGGGCCGGACGCGGGCGGAGGAGGGGGCAATGTGTGTGTCAAGCAGGGTTCCCGATTTGCGGGAATTCCCCAAACTGCGGGGAATTTTTCAGATTTACTTAAAACTGACCATTTCTCTGATCGTTTTTTTTTCGCAACAATGTAGCCTAATTTTGTAAGCTTTATAACTCGAAGTTGCAACCACTTAGAGCAGGCAGACCAACTTTTTTCATATGCGGAGACGCCATACTTTGAATATGTACTAAAACTACCCATTTCTGTGATCGTTTTTTTTTTTCGCAACAATGTAGCCTAATCTTGTAAGCTCTATAACTCATAGTTGCAACCACTTAGAGCAGGCAGACCAACTTGTTTCATATGCGGAGACGCCATACTTTGAATATGTACTAAAACTACCCATTCCTGCGATCGTTTTTTTTTTCGAAACAATGAAGCCTCTTGTAATCTCTATAACTCATAGTTGCAACCACTTAGAGCAGACAGACCAACTTTTTTCATATGTGGAGACGCCATACTTTGAATATGTACTAAAACTACCCATTCCTCTGATCGTTTTTTTCGAAACAATTAAGCCTCTTGTAAGCTCTATAACTCATAGTTGCAACCACTTAGAGCAGGCAGACCAACTTTTTTCATATGCGGAGACGCCATACTTTGAATATGCACTAAAACTACCCATTTCTGTGATCGTTTTTTTTTTCCGCAACAATGTAGCCTAATCTTGTAAGCTCTATAACTCATAGTTGCAACCACTTAGAGCAGGCAGACCAACTTTTTTCATATGCGGAGACGCCATACTTTGAATATGTACTAAAACTACCCATTCCTCTGATCGTTTTTTTTTTCGAAACAATGAAGCCTCTTGTAAGCTCTATAACTCATAGTTGCAACCACTTAGAGCAGGCAGACCAACTTTTTTCATATGCGGAGACGCCATTCTTTGAATATGCACTAAAACTACCCATTCCTCTGATCGTTTTTTTTTCGAAACAATGAAGCCTCTTGTGAGCTCTATAACTCATAGTTGCAACCAATTAGAGCAGGCAGACCAACTTGTTTCATATGCGGAGACGCCATACTTTGAATATGTACTAAAACTACCCATTCCTGTGATCGTTATGAAAAAGACTGTGACCTCTAGACGTAGTAAGCGATCAAAGGTGGTTTTAAAGTGAGATATTTAAATACGAATGTTAGAGGGAGCGCGCTAATATTAAAAAATGATAATATTTAAGCGATAATGGTGAAAATATTTAATAAAACACGACTCGTTCGAAATAGTTCCATTTAAAGATTCATTGTGAATTTTTTCATGCCTATAACATATTAAGGCGAAGCTTAATGCTAAATCACTATTTTGATTCGTCTTTATAACGAATTGGTGTACATTATTAATACCAAAAATATGCTTTAGATAAATTGAAAGTTTTCCTAGATATTCAGACTTTCTACCACTGTCCGGAGTCAAGGATCTAAACCATCTACAGAAAGCATCTTCTGCCACCATGCTAATAATCAATGGTTCAAATTAAAGGAAAGCAATTAAATTATTTCTATTGCCTTAATAAACCTTTTTACGATATTTTAATAATAATATGCCTTTGATCAGAAATTGCGTGCGAGTGTTTTCTATAAGTAATAACGGAAGATATTTACTTTGAAATATGAATAAAAATACATTCCTTCCTGATTACCAAGTACCGTGGAGCGAGCACATTCCATAAACGACTAAATGCAGAAACGGGTTTACAGCGTATTTGGAAGGAAGTGACTTCTTAACGGAGTATTTTTATTTGTTTGAAGACTTAGGAACTATTATTATTACACGGAGAAAATAATAAGAATAAATGTAAACTACTAAAAAAAAAAATATTTCAATGGAAATGTACGAACGCGTAAAGGAAACAACTTAAAAAATACAGTTAATACTGTATTTATTAGCTAAGATTATCTGTGACAGTTTCCCTTGATTAATTTATTTGCTTTCTTATAAAATTATTTACAAAATTAATAAAAACCAGTTTTGTGCTGGAAATCGAACGATTCTATACTCCGTTTGTCAAGCGATTTTAATGTCTATTACCTACAATATAAGGTGTACCAAAAATATTTACATTTTTGGCTTGTAGCTTCCTCTTAAATAACAGAACGATAGTCGTGCTCTGTGTTTGACGAATTGCCTACCTGCTGTCGCGGACTTCGTACAGATAAGAAATTATTGTTACATTTTTGTTTTCTATTATTTGTTTGTTATATTTAGGTTTTGATAAATTAGTGTGTACAGTCAATCAAATAGACTGTATTATTTTTTTTTTTGTTAATTAATTAATTATAAATATGGAGGAAGATGAAAATCGCCCTCCTGACCCCGAGTCCATATTTAATATTGGAGATGAGTATGAATCGGATGTTTCTATAATACTCCCTTCCAGAAAACGAAGACCATCGCTCTGTCTTAATGTACCACCCAAAATTAAACCTTCGCAATCCGATGAAACCTCAAACCCTAAGGAAAGTCGTAAGGATACCATATTATCAGAATCTAAAAATACTGATCTAAGTTATTCCCCATCTTCCTCGGCTCCATTCATTGTCAATGTCCAAAGTACTGAACAAGGAAAAATCATTCATCCTCTGGATTTCGGGAAATTCATTTTTAGTTCAAAAAACAGTAACCTTGGCATAGTTAACGGATCTATTAAGCCGGAAGGCCGCTATAAGTTATCCCTAGAATTTAAATCCGCAAACTTTGCAAATGAATTTGTCCAAAAAATAGATACGCTTTCACACCACAAATTTAAATCTTATATTCCAACTTACAACCTTACTAGAATGGGCCGAGTGAGAGGTATACCAACCGATCTCTCAGAATCTGAAATTGTTGATGCACTTAATGATTCTCAAGTGACCCCCAAGGTTTTAAAAGCACGTAGATTAAATTACAAAGATACATCTAATGGAACCACTACATGGAAACCCTCACAATCGGTTGTTATTACTTTTGAAGGCCAAACTTTGCCATCTCGGGTATTTATTTATTACAACGCACTCCCTGTGGAAGTATATAAATTCCCGACGATCCAGTGTTTTAACTGCTGCCGTTTCGGACACTCAAAACCCATATGTCGTTCCCCTCCACGTTGTTTTCATTGCGGAGAAGACCACCCCTTTGATCTTTGCCAAAAATCATCGAATGATCCACGTTGCATTAACTGCAAGGGAAATCATACAGCGGTTAGTGTGGCCTGTCCAGAATTGACCAGACAAAGGAATATTAAACAATCAATGGCTTCAGATAACATTTCATATTTCCAGGCATCAAAATTATTCCCACCTGCAATAAAATCGTTTGCAGAGGTAACATCTACCTCAATTCCTAGCAATCTATCTTACTCTAAATCTCCTCCATCATCTTCTCACAGGGAAACAATTTTTATACCACAAAAACCAAAACCAAAATTTATTGCTTCTATTGATAAAAATCAACATAATGATATTTTGTTTAACCCAAATGGGAATTATAAATCTCAGACACTCAATGGGAGTGCTTTAAATAGTTCCCAATCTTCCACTAATTTAGGGAAAGTGGTGAATGAAAATTCTGCTTTCATTCAGACTTTAATTACCCTCTTAATTTCTATTCTTTCAAACAACAATAATATACCGTCCAACGCTGCCGATTGCATTAAATCATTATTATCCTGTCTTCCTAATGTCTCAGAAACTGAACAGAATTCTTCAGTGGAATATCAGTAATAATCTGTAATAAATTTGAACTTGTAAAATTACTCGATGAACATGAAATTTCAGTTGCCGCTATTTCTGAAACGTGGTTTAAACCCTCGTATCTATTTAAGATTTCTGGATATAATTGTCTTAGACATGATAGACTGGATGGTAAAGGTGGCGCTGCCTTAATCATCCATGACTCTATCCCTTTCAAACCAATCATGTTTCATACTCTCTCCAACAATTTTCAGATAGTAGCAGCTGTTGTATGTGATATTACAATACTATCAATATATGTCCCTCCCTCCACTATTTTTGATGAAAACGAATGGTCATCATTTATGTCTCAGATCCGTCCCCCGTATATGTTACTGGGCGACTTTAACGCTCATTCTACCTCTTGGGGTAGTGAATTAACGAATCGTTCTGGCCGTAATCTTTTAGATTTTATTGATTCCCATAATTTATGTATTTTAAACGACGGATCTCCAACCCGATTCACCCCCCCTCAACAAAGGAAAAGTGTTGTTGATTTATCTCTCTGTTCATCTTCGGTGATACGTAAATGTTCTTGGAACATACTTAAAGACCCCCTTTCCAGTGATCATTTCCCTATTATAATCCTCTTTCACTATCTAACCACCTCGCATTCCTTTACAATTAACAATAATTTTAAATTTAAAACGAAAGATGCGAACTGGAGATTTTTTTCTTCTGTATTAGACTCTCTTGTTCACTCTGTAAAATCTTCTCTTGGGAACATCAGAACACAATGTGAATTATTTCCTAGTATAGTTATAAAAGCAGCAGAAAAATCCATTCCAAAGCGTAAAGTTAACATTAAAACTAAACATTCGACTCCGTGGTGGGACGAAGAATGCACTCGTGCTGTTAACTCTAGAAAAGAAGCAGTTTCCATTTACCGCAAATACATGTCTTTTGAAAATTTCTTATCAGTGAAACGCGTCCAATCAGAAACTAAACGTATTTTGAAAAATAAAAAGCGGTCTGGATGGCGAAAATTTTGTGAAAACTTGTCTCCTGAAACTCCCCAGTCATCTGTTTGGACTAATTTAAAAAAATTCGGTTCGTCATATGCTCCGGAGCGTACCAAACATATTCCGGAGGAAATTATTATGGGTTTTGCTGATAAGATTGCCCCTCCTTCAGTTGCCAGATGTGAAGAAATGCCCTCTTTTATTTCATATCCATCTCACTCTAACTGGCTAGACTCTCCTTTCTTAGTTAGTGAACTAAAACGAGTAATCAAATCTCTTTCTGACTCTTCTCCGGGTCCTGATGGAATATTATATAGCTTCTTTAAAGTATTCTCCGACATGTCGGTTGAATATTTCTTATCCTTAATTAATAACATGTTTGAAACAGGATTTATTCCGGATGTCTGGAAAGTTCAAAAAATCCTCCCGGTTTTAAAACCAGGGAAAAATCCGTCCGAAGTTTCATCCTATCGTCCTATTGCTCTTTCGTCGTGTTTAATTAAAGTAGTGGAACATTTGATAAAGAACAGATTAGAATGGTTTGTTGAAAATCACAGTATTATCCCTCCTAATCAATACGGCTTTCGTAAAAAGAAATCTACTATGGATAATTTAAGTTTGTTAACAACAGATATCCGTATTTCTCAATCCCTTAACTCTTGTACATTGGCCACATTTCTAGATCTTTCTTCAGCTTACGACGATGTATTAATTGATGTTTTGAAGGAAAAATTAATTAAAATAAAAATCCCCATAAAATTAGTTCAATTTATTATCAACTTGCTAACAGACAGAACCATTATTATCCACTCTTCCTCAAACATATTGAAGCGCAAACTTTGGAAAGGGCTACCCCAGGGGTCTGTAATCAGTCCATTATTATTTAATATTTATATGAGTGATTTAGACATTGTAATCCCTTCGTCTATTAAGCGACTTTATTTTGCGGACGATTTTCTCATATATTTATTTCACAAAAATTTATCGCATGCTGCGAAGGAATTAAATTTGGCTTTACATAATATTAAAGTTTGGATGTTGACAAATGGAATGAATTTAGCTACCTCTAAAACCAAGGTAGTGGCTTTTACTCGCAAAAGAAAACTGCCTAACTTTACAGTCTCTTTTGATAATTTCCCCCTTCAAATCGTTAAGCAAATAAAATTTCTTGGCCTGCTTTTGGACCATAAGCTTTCCTGGCTCCCGCATATTCAGAACGTTTCTGCTAAGTGTGAAAAAGGGCTTAATATGATGCGAGCTGTTTCCAGAGTATGGTGGGGATCCCATCCTACTACTCTTAAACTAATGTATAATTCCCTCGTTCGAAGTCACTTGGATTATGGCACATTTCTTTTCGACCCACTTCCTAAATATCTGGATAAAAAACTTGAAAGAATCCAATCAAAAGGGCTTAGAATGATTATTGGGGCAATGAAATCTTCTCCAATTAATGCTCTTCAGATAGAATGTGTAGATCCTCCCTTGTTTTTGAGAAGACAATACCTCGCGGATAGATATATCTTCAAAGCGTTATCTTTATCGCGTCACCCATTGGAACAGAGTCTCGATCGTTTGTTAAGTAATTTAAATAGCAGAAGGAGGGTAATAGATAGAGATCGATTCCCTCTCTTATTAAAAAGTTTTCTATCATTTAAATATCTGTCTTCTTACCTTCAAAATCTACAAGATGATCCAATCCTTCCTATTTACAGTACCCCGTTTAATGCTATTAATTTTATCCCAAACGTAATAATTTCTGACTTCCGGACGAACATTTTATCATCAGCTAATAACTTTCAAAATGTTGAAGAACATTTTAAAAACTTTATATTTTCAAAGTTTCCTGGATTTTCCCTCATATACACAGATGGTTCCAAATCCGACCACAAAGAATGTGGCGCATCGGTATATATTCCTGAATTCAATGTTAATCTGTCTTATAAATTGCCTAAAGAAATTTCCATATTTACTGCAGAATGCTTCGCAATTGAACAAGCTTTAATTCAAATCCAACTCCTCAATATTCGTCGAGCCTTAGTGTGTACTGACTCTCTAAGTGCAGTATTAAAAATTTCCTCTAATATCGTTCGATGTCCAGAAGACTATGTTATTTGTAATATTAAAAAAATCCTCGATTCTTTAAACGAATCTATGTTTGAGACAATACTGGTTTGGGTGCCTGGCCATCTAGGAATTGAGGGTAACGAGAAAGCTGATTCTCTCGCTAAACTTGGAACTGTATCTGGTTCTATTCCTTTAGATTTTAAAATTCCTGTCTCTGACGTCTTCTCTATTCTTAAATCCAACATGTCTCGTTCCTGGGAAGAAAATTGGACAATCACGAAAACTCAAACTGGATCTTTCTATGCTGGAATACAAAATCATATTCCAAGTAAACCCTGGTTCCACGGCAAAAAAAAGTCCAAAAGATTTATTTCCTGTATCTCGAGAATGAGAATTGGCCACTGCTCTATTGCAACTCATTTGTTTAAAATTCGGGTGCTCGAAAGTTCATTATGCCAGTGTGGTGTGGAGGATGAGACTCTTGACCATGTCTTCTTCAATTGTAAAAACCATTCTTCTTTCAAAGGCATGTATCGATTGCTTATTAAAATCACCCACCAGTCTCCCCTTAGTATTCCATATTTGCTGTCTCTCAACAACTCTCGCGTATATTCTATTCTTTATAAGTTTATAGATTTGAATGACTTTAATATATGATATGTCCAGTCCCCTTATAGATAATTCACATCAGTTTAACCATATATCTTAACCCAATCGGCACAAAGCACTCTCTTTAGGGTGAATTGCCTAATACAAAAAAAAAAAAAAAAAAATAACAGAACGAAAAGTGTTTTAAATAATTTTCGGAGCCACTTTGCGATTTTTTTCTATTGAGGGAATTTCATATAATTAACGTTTCGGCACAACAAATGTAAAGATATTATATTCGAAAAAAACTTTTTTTGGAACTTAAAAACTTAAAGATTTTATATATACATATATGTATATTAAATTATGTAAAACTATCTTCGCAAAAGCAAAACAAATTTAACCCCAATTTTCTCTTTTAATTCTTCCTTTTTCGTATCTGTAACACAGTATTGCTGCCACCACTGTTTTGTTTTTTCCACAACACTCCATTGTGTTTTGCTCTATATAAAAATAGATATTTTTTCTCCTTTAACAGTTACAATTAAATATTATGTTTATTGAAATTAAAGATAATACTAAATATTTCCTTTGACAATTGTAACGGTTAAAGGAGAAAAACAAAAATAATCTGTCTAGTTTTTATCCTCAAAATAGACCAAAAACATACAGTGGAATGCAAAAACAAGACAGCTGTGGCAACAATGTTACGTTACATATACGGGAAAAGGGGGAATAATACCTAAATACGAGAGAGCTAGGGTTAACAAATTATTATAAGCATTACTTACTCGCCTGAAATATCCATTCAAATTGAAAATATCTCGTGAGTAAAAAATTTCCCGAGATATTTTCAATTTGTATGGATATTTCACGCGAGTAATTAAAACTTATAATAATTTGTTATCCTTTGTGCTATGCATAAAAACCTTGTCTTATAAACATCAGTTTATCATTAAAAAATAATAGCTAGGATTAAATCTGCTTTGCTTTTATGAAGACAGTCTTACATCATTTTTAAGCAATTATGGTAAAAAATTAACATTTTCATAATGATAGTGCTTACTATATAATATGTAGATATCTCATTTTTTGTTTTGTTTTAAACAGATTACGTGAAGAAATATTTGTGTCTTTTTTTACTAGACTTTTTTCACTGTCTCACTTACACCCTCCCTTCCCCAATATGAAACAAAGCCATGAATAATAAAATATATTTTTTATAATTAATTTAATGTAAATCTAATAAAACTGATTTCCTGAAAGTCGTTCATTAATCAATAATTGAATCGTTCTCTTATACATTTATTTTAACAATAATAATCCAATGGTAACACTTCATTTGTTCTGTTAAAACATAAGCAATATTTTTACCAGGCAATATATTGCGTCGTGCCATAAAATATTAAAAATCGATAGAATGTTTTCTTTGTCGAAGGACATAAAGCGCCGGTATCAATTTTCCCCCACCACACCAGATGCAGTTTACTGCATGTCGATACCTTAGTTTATTGTTTTTTGTATTTGTAAAGTGTGTATTTACAAAAAAAATACAAGGCAAAAAAAGTCCCGATAAACTACTTTTTAGCAGTTTGCTAACGGGTTATTTATACTATAAATTTTATTTTAGTGAGTTTACAGAAACATTTTTTCAATTATATAAAACAAAAAATTAAAAATTTTAGAGAAATATAGCAAAAGAAAATTATGAAAACATAAATATGAAATTTAAAAGTCTTTAGATTAATATATCATTGTAAGCTAATACAAATTAATTCTTTCAGTAAGCCAAGTCTTCAGTAAGTTCACCAATTGTTTGTTTTGGCACAGTTTTTAATTTCAAAACAACTTGGAATCATATAAGTTTGTTATTAAGAAAATTAAATCAAATTGTTGATTACGTACCCTTTCCCCCTACTGTGTGTAAGATATCTCAGTTATTTTCATTAAAGTGTGTAAGATATCTAAGATATCTCAGTTATTTTCATTACGGTGTGTAAGATATCTAAGACATCTCAGTTATTTTAATAAGGAAGTTGAGTCCATTTTTTTTATTTTTTTTTATCAATGTTCGCATTCAAACTTAAATACTGGTATTTTTTTTTTTTTTTTTAAAGTTTGTTTTCATAGTTAAATTAATTCTCAAAGTTTAAATTTTATTAAGCCCGCCAAAACGAGCGGAATCCGAGCGGTAACAGGCGGGGTGTAGTGTGACGTCATTAGAACTGTGAAAACCACGTCGCTTAAGCATTATGTATGGAAAAAAAATTAATTCTTCAACAAGGAATTCCAGTAATTTTTTTACCAATGTTAACCGTCTATTATAATTGATGTTATTAAAAAAAAAAAGAAAATTGATTAAGATTTCATAGTTAAATTAATATTTTAAGTTAGAATATTTGCTTTTCACGCCCGATACGGTACTTGTACGGTATCGCCGTCGCTACTTGTTGACGTTCCCCGCGCGAATTCAGGACCACCGCGCAGAAAAGTAAAGACCAAAAGTAAAATAACGGTTTACAGCCCAGTTCACTGTGAGACTTTTCTGAGCGGCCGGCGGCCTGAAGTGTATCACATGCTTTGTGACATGTATAATAATAAAAACATCTAAGTTATGCAATAAACAACATATTATTATAAAGCACTATACGAATATGTATCTTTAGAAATCCATTTCATATAATAATAATAACAAATACGTACATATATTTGACAAACCCAAATAAACCTTTGGCCTATACACCTCTCTCGTCTAAATCGACCATCTCTCATGTAATAGAAAGAGATGCACCATAGGTGTTCCGTTGTACGTACAAGTCACGACACATGTGACGACAGAATTCTTTCGACCAATCGTGGAGCGTATACAGCATATTGCTATTGAATGCTTTTTCAAGAACGTTTAACTAATTGTAAGAATAATAATATAGAAATATATTTATATATTTAGAATCGATATTTTTTGATCTACATGAACATATTTTTTATAAGTCAAAATATTTTTCACTCAACTTCCTTATTATGGCGTGTAAGATATCTCAGTTATTTTCATTAAGGTGTGTAAGATATCTAACATATCTCAATTATTTTTATTATGGTGTATAAGATATCTCAGTTATTTTCATTAAGGTGTGTAAGATATCTAAGATATCTCAGTTGTTTTCATTAAGGTGTGAAAGATATCTAAGATATTTCAGTTATTTTATTTTATTTTATTTTATTTTATTTTATTTATGTATTTAACGCCCAGAGGGCTTTTACATGGTTGGTAGTATAATTTTAATTTGACAAATACTTTCAAACATAAAAAATAAGAATAAAATTACATTTGATAAAAGCTATGTTAGTTAAATAAATGAAACGAAAATATGTACTTGGTTTCAATTCAATTTATTGATCTACTTTGGAAGTACAAAAACCGGTAGACAACGAAAACATATCAATAAAGTGACTTAAAACAAAGTATTTTCGTTTATTTAAAATGTCAAGTCACGATGTGTTTTCTTCTTTTGAAAAATTATTTTCATTAAGGTGTTTTTATGTTTTTTCTATATGTAATATGAATTTTATGTGGAAACTTCACCGATTAATGCAACATGTAAAATGATATTATTTATATAAAATTGTAAAACTGTTTGTTTCCCCAATACATTAAAATAATTACGTTCTAAAATTAGTAATAGAGTACCTAAAATTAATTAAGTAAAAAGGAGATTCTCTTAACAAAAGAAAAAAAATAATACAGATATAATAAAATTCTTTGGATTAAAATCCATTCTCTTGATCTGATCGTCAAAACTTTTCCATAATACAACTGCGCAAAAAAAATTAACCATATTAAACATCGGAAATCGCCACATTATCGGCTGACATCGTTTACCGCATTTCGTATGCTGCAACACCTTTGCACTAAATCAAAGAATGTGATTTAGCCTGACGTCCCACGGGTCGGTAAGAGATCGACATAAATCAAACGCTGTAAGACCAGACGGTTACCTTAAATTTCTGCGCAGGTTGAAGCATTCGGTTTATGTCGATTGCATACCGATCCGTGGGACGACGGGCTTAGTTATTTAGCCTCGCTCACTGGTTCACTGTTCACTGCATCGCACATCGTCCTGATTGCCTCTAATCAAGATCATTAATAAGAATTCAGTGTTGATTCTGGTGCATTTCGGTTCTGGTTAAAGTATCGGTAGAAGTTGACTCACTACTTACTTGTTCGCTTTACAACAGGGCCGTACTGGCCATCACTTGCGCTTGTCGGGCCTTTCAGGCCATTAAAAAAATTATTTCGCTGCTTCATAATATTAATACTAGGTAAAAATGCAAAAATCAGTCATTTTAAATACAAGTAGGATAACGAAAGATTTTTTAATATTTATGTTGAGGGATCAGTAGGATTTATAGGCCCTGTTAGGAGATCTATCGAGCCGAACCCTCTGATATGAAAATATCTGGAGTCGGTGAATTATTTTCCCATTTGATCTCTGGTGAGTTGACGGGTTGTTCTTGTATTGTTTTGTATTTATTTTGCTTGTATAATGCACTTGCATAATGATGATTGACTAGATGATCATTTGTGGAAAAGTGTGTGGAAGGGTTTAGTTTTTCCTATGGGGAAGATTTAACCCGGACATAAAATCTGAAATATAAAAAAAAAAAAATCTTATTGGGACCTTCTGCTTTCAGGACGTTGATAACCCACGAACTTTCACGATAATTTATTTTTATTTAAACAATAATATTTCGTAAAAAAAATCATAAATATATATTTGTAAAATTAAGATATTTTCTTGAAATTGATTTAATTTACAGTATTTTTAATATAAATTCACATTGAATTTGCGTACATCATAATAAGCATCTATATAGCCTTGTGTGCACTATACTAGTCTCCTAGTATAGTGCACACAACCATGTATTCCATATTTGTAAGTTGGTATTGACGTTAAAACCCAATACCAATACCAGTATTATGAGTATAGGTACGTTTAAACGGCATTGCTAGGGGTTATAAATAGTTTAGAACAAAGTTTTGAGGCTGTGAACAATCCTGTATGTAGAGCAGACAGAGGGTTAATATTAAGAAAAATTTCAAAGTAATAACAAAGTATATACATACACCAACCATCCAATGACTGTGTACAACAGTATGTTATTTCAAATGATCTGCATAAAGGTAAGTGTATAGTATATGTTCCAATCTGTTAATTCATACCTCCCTAATTTAGAATAACTCGTGTTTAGGGAGGGACTTCATAAGTATTTTTTCACTTGATAGTGCCATGCCCTCCTTGGGCGTTCTATCATGATGCCACATCGTTACGGTTAAAAAAAAGACTCCGTATCTCATTCCAGTACAGAGCTGATACGTTAAGTCTTCCTTGGACGTCCCCAACTTCTTCTATCATCCAAAGAACTCTCCAATAAGAACAAACTTTGAAATTTTCAGCGAATTCGTTCCAGTAGTTTTATTTGTAGGTCACAAACACACGGACATTGTCTTTTATACAATGTATATATAAATATACATTCTATATAAATAAGTTAAAAATAATTCTTACATTGAATGTATTTAAAAATATACGTTATAAATAAATAATGCAATTTATAAATATGTAGAAATCAAAAGACAATTTTCCATGTTTTACGGTGTGCGTGGGTTGAGGAAGGGACGTAGAAATTAATCTAGAAAGAATGACTTGCAAATATCCCAGAAAGTTAATTTTTTTCTAAAAGACACCATTTTCTAGCCAAAAATGAATATCGACATTTTACAAGCGCAACAGGCATTCATTAAACTAATACTTACGCATTCAAATGACTTTGTCAACAAATTGTTTACAAACCACATTTGCCTCGAAAATAAAAGCCCCTAGAACTTATGCATGAGTCGTTACATAAATAATACGCAAAATGCAAGTTTAATGCTGTTAGCTGACAGCTGGCAGCGGGTCAGTAGTGTAACTAGTGCAGTAAGTATTGCAGAATAACGAGGAATAAAAAATGAACGTTTGGCGGCTGATACTGTACACTGTATCTAGTGTGTAGTCAGTAGTGTAGGTCGAATAATATAAAGCCTGTATTGTATAGGTACCTACCTACAGTACTGCGTTTCGCCTTACCACAAATCGTCATAAAGCTGTCAATTTTTTATTGCTTTACGCTGTATTTCGTCTCGACAGGGGTCGCCAATTAATAATTTTTATTTAAGAGCGCAGTAATTAAGTATTGCACTGTGAAAAGAAGTCAGGCAATAAAATTTATTTTAACGATTTATTGTCGCTACAGAGCCGAATTTACGCCAGCAAGGGCCCTGGGGAGCGATTCTGGTTCTAAGAATAAGGAATTGTCATTAATTTCGCTGTTAGCGAAAAAGTCGATAATTTTAAGGTTAAAGACAAATTCCTATGCTGTCATTCGAAAGAACTGGAATCGCAGTTAGCGAAAAAGTCGTTAATTTTAAGGTTAAGGACAATTCCTTATCCTTAAGTAGAACCAAAATCTACCCCTCATCCACTATTTTCTATACTAATGGTTTCCAAAAAAATAAACATTTTATTTAAAAATATTGTACCTAATGCTTCTCTTCCTATTTTTTTACCTACTACATTCACTAATTCAACCAAATCTATTGCTTTTTGTTTATATTTCAGACTACACATTGACTCTTGACAACAGTAAATAATTGTCAGTCATTAGTGAGCGAATGTTGAGTCATACATTTTTTTACCCGAGACAATGTGACCGATGAAAGTACCAATTTCCTTAGCAATTTGTTGTCAGTAGTAGGGATTGCAAATACGGATTTCTTACGATAAAAAATCCGGATTTTGCGTATGATGAGAAATCCGGTTTGTAATCCCTAGCCAGCCCATGTTGTGATATTTATTTTTAACTTTTTGCCCCGGGCTGTTCCTCTAACCCTGTGTTAAATCTGGGCCTGGTCAGATTGTCGGATCAAAGGTTTTCTTTAACAATAGACTCTTGTTGGTTGATTACTTCGGTGTTCAACTCCCCCTCCCTGTTTTGCGTGTTATTTGAGTTTTAAAGAACTTATGTATACAAAAATACATCACAAAAGTCTCAAATATCTTCAAATCAGTACCCAATGAACATATAAAGAATTACCACCAATGTCACCATTGTTTGACAGACGCCCGACATCCCTTTTTAAATAAAACCATTCGAATTTCACAATTTTTTTTTTAATAATTTTCTTTTGTTACATGCATAAAAATATGATTAAAATATAAATGCATAAAAATATAATATAATATAATGCCAAATAGAAATGAATGAATGCAAATCTTGGAGGCGGAAATGAACCCAATTCCCGACACAGGATCGATCTGAAGCTTTGAAGATATAATCGGTATCGATGACAATGCATTCTGCCAACTTTTAGTGTCAATCACGTACGCACATGCAGGCATGTAAGCATTTCTCTGAAATCGGATGACATTACAGCAATTATATGGATACCCGATCGGCATTTAACGAGGTTGTTAGCGCGGTTGACACCAATCCGTGGGAAGGAAGGTACAATCCTCAGTTAAAGCATTTTGCAAAATAAATAAACGTTCACAGCAACTAGGTCAAAAATTTAAAATAGATGTAATATTGTTGATTTTTTTTAAACATACCTCATTATTAAGTATGGTGTGTGAGCAGTGCGAGGTTTGCTAATAAATTAAATTGTTTTCTTTTCAAACCGCAATGTTACAAGTTTAAGCGTATGCATGTGGGTACCAGCATTCCTATGGGGAACTTTATTTTATGGTTTGGTTTAGATCAGCGGTCGGGGAACTTTTTTAAACATTACCCCAAAATATTTTTGCGTAAGTCGATATTACCCCTTCCCCCATTTTGAAAAGAAGACAATCAATGTATATTTAAATAAACATTATTTATCGAATTAATTTACACGAAAAAAAAGTTACATGAAAATAGTAAGTAAGTAATAGACAAACAAAATAAAATTCTCAAATTGGATCAAAAAAAAATTCAGTTTTTCAGGTTTCCCTTTCAGTTTTTGGAGAAATGATGTTGCTTCATGTTTGATACAATTACTTCAAAATTGGGACTTTTTGATGTAAGAGCAATTTGAATACAGTCTTCGGCATTTAATCGATTTATGTTCTTCGTTTTTATGTTCATTAGAGTGGAAAAGCCTTGTTCACAAAGATAGGTTGTTGCAAATGGCAGGATTTTTTTACCCCCTCCTCATGTGAAATTTTGAAAGCCTTCGTAGCTTTTGACATCCAAAAAGACGACAGATTGTCTTTGCTATCAAATTGAATACGTGCTTCAGTATTAGATCGAAGTTCAAGTATTGTTTCTGCCAAACCCGGAGGTTCTTCTGGTATGTTAGCAATTTCACATTTAAAAGGATCTACAACCCAATTGAAAGTATTTATATCAAGATCTGGAAAGCAGCCAGAGAACCGCTCTCTGAGTTTGGTAAGATGTTTTATAACTGTATCCTTGATGTCATCAAAAGTAATATTTTCACAGACTTCCAAAATAGCAAACTAGAAAAATTTCCTTATTACTCCAAAAAAAACATTTTTACTCCATTTGGGGTAATTTACCCCGGTTCCCCGACCGCTGGTTTAGATTGACAAGTTTAGTACAGGTAAGAGTAAGAAGAACGCAATCACACCTCGTGTCTCGTCTACTTTCAAATATGCTCGAAGATTATGCATAATGCTGACAACAATAACTGCATGACGACCTCCGTCGCATAATGATAAGGTCCTTTACTCTGGGCCCGGCGATGTACGAGTACGAATAGATGAAACAAATAAATTAAAGTCATCATGGTGCTTGGGTAGTAATTATTGTTCTGAATTTGAAAACAAATCATTATTTTGACGTAAAAAATTTTTGGTTGGTACAAATACAATTGGATTATTCAGGGATCACGGTTGCTCCCTGGTAATGTTGTTTTAATTTTATTTATTTTTTGCGTGAATACAAATATTAATTGTGTATGATTATTTTCTACAATAATAACAACATAATTAATTAATTACCTTCTCCCACCCTATGGCGTAGCTATGGGACGGTTCAACCCTAAGGAAGGAGGGTTCAATCCTGGGGGGGTCAATGGATAAAGGGGGGGGGGGGGATTGGAAAATTTATTGAAAGTTTTTAAAAGGCATACTACCGCAACTTATGATTTACACCATATTGATAAAAGAGTTGCAAATTATATTATTGTACTAGATTTACCCCGCCACGCGTTGCTGTCTGTCTGTGCAGATAGATACGTCCTACAGATGGCGCTGTTTTTCAAAAAACCATGTTTTTACCTGTCACAGGTGATATCTATATAATAATATAAAAACACGCGCGTATTCGAATGCAACGTTGTATCAAAATTAAAAAGCAATCCGAGGATAACATTCGGAGATTTAAGAATTTGAACAAACGAACAAATCGATTGGAGGGTGGGTTGAACACATTATATATGAAATGGATAACTTTTAATGACTTTTCAAAGGTGTGCTGAGTTCTTGTGGAATCGGAAAAAGTATAGCCAATTATTATCCTTCACTTCGGGTGAAATTGGCCAAACTTCATCAAAACTAAAGATCTCTCTTTAAACAAAATTAACCTTCAAAGAAGGGAAAATTATTAAGTATTGTAAACCCAATTAAAGAGACGGGAATGCTTGTTATATATTTATGGTTATGGAATATGGACGTTGCATTTCAATTTGCCGTGTGGATATCGTCACCCAATGATTTATCTAAATTAGTCAACTGGCAATGTCGAAGGCTTAATTGACATTGACATGGATGTGAGGTTGGTAGGGTGTAGGGATACCAAGTGTTCGTTGTTCTTATGTATGTGCTTTTCTCAATCACTCCCTCGTTTCATTCACACACGCATTTTGATTTGCCAATTAATTATTATGAAAACAGTCCCTATATTATGAATACAGATTGATCGTGATCGTAAGCTCCACGCTTCTGAATCTAGAGATTGCAGGTTTTAAACCTGGCCAGTTTGAATAGCCAGGTACTTGCCAATTACAAACCTTCTTCTGCATCTTTCCCTTTTCTCTTAGAGTTCCAAGCATTCGCCAAATGGATATGCAATCGTTCATATGACTCTACGCAGTTAAACCTGCATATGTATCGACGGTTATTCACTCGTGCAATTTGCATTCTGTGCTATCATAAATTTAATGACAATTTACTGACGGACTCGTGTTTAGGCTACGGTTTCGAGTAATCCGATCATACTGAATTGTTTCTTGCTTTATCGATAATAAACACATTCCAATTCCATGTCACACAGTTGTGGTACCAACTATACGAGAACATTACATTGTAATGTGTACGTTTCGTTTTGCATAACGTCTGGAGGATAAGAGACGAACGAAAGATAAAAAGTTATTTAAAAAAATGTGTTGGACATTCAATGGTCCGTATTTTATGTTATGTCGTCATTGAGCAGCCAAAATCACAAAAATGTTTTCAAGAATGGTGAATAAGCTAATATCGTAAAAGAAATGTCTAAAGGTGCTATGAAACTATGCTAGAAATTTTGTGCGTGTTTTTTTTTAAATATATTTTAACATTTTTTTAGTATGTACACAACAAATAAGTTGCAGACTGAGAACAATGTTTCTACGGAAAAAATGTATGGGTTTTTGTAGGTAGAGCTTGACAAAAGTATGGATTTATGTATTTGGGAAGTAGGTAGAGCTTAACAAAAGTATGTATTTGTGTATTTGGGAAGTAGGTAGAGCTTATTAAAAGCATGTATTTGTGTATTTGGGAAGTAGGTAGAGCTTAACAAAAGTATGTATTTGTGTATTTGGGAAGTAGGTAGAGCTTAACAAAAGTATGTATTTGTGTATTTGGGAAGTAGGTAGAGCTTGACAAAAGTATGTATTTGTGTATTTGGGAAGTGGGTAGAGCTTGATAAAAGTATGGATTTGTGTATTTGGGAAGTAGGTAGAGCTTGACAAAAGTATAGATTTGTGTATTTGGGAAGTAGGTAGAGCTTGAAAAAATAATGGGTTTGTGTATTTAGGAAGTAGATAGAGCTTGACAAAAGAATGGGTTTGTGTATTTGGGAAGTAGATAGAGCTTGGCAAAAGTATGGATTTGTGTATTTGGGAAGTAGGTAGAGCTTGACAAAAGTATGGGTTTTTTCGTTTTTTTGTATTTGGGAAATAGGTAGAGCTTGACTAAAGTATGTATTTGTTTATTTGGGAAGAAGGTAGAGCCTGACAAACTAAATAATGCGCTTGACCCGTCGTGTACTGGAAATTAAATGGACTTAGGTGATTTCTTCCAAATGCGCGGATCGCCTTTTATCAGGTAGGCGACACATTACGCCATTCGCATCACGGGCTTGGCCTATTTCAGAATATCGCTTGCCATAAATTCCCATGCGAGCGATATGCAGAAATAAGCCAAGCCTCGACAATGTGCGTGGTCCTTTCACAGGCACCTTCTCTTCCCAGACACTACCTAAGTTCGCGAGGATCGTGAAACCTGATAAGAACATTAGAAGTAAGTTGAATCCAAAACTGATTGCAGAATCCATAATGTAATTTTGATATCACCTTTTCCGGCTGTCAGTGTTTCCAAATGTGTGATTCGGTATTAGGTACATTTTGGAACCATGCCCTTTTGAATGAACATTTTTTTTGGTTTGACCATACGAAAAGACTCCACACAATTTACGCTGGGATCAACCTCATATATCTAATTCATAGAACGAACCGTTTAAATATGGATTGGAATTGTGGCGCGTTCACACTACTTGAACGAAAGTTTCTATTTCTATTAGTGTGGCAAAGAAAGCATATTCCCACTGATCTATTTCATGGAATAGAATAGATGAGGTGGGAACGCACATTTGGAAAAACAACACATCATCTACATTTGGGTATGTACCTATTTTAAATCCTGAAATGAATGTTTACAAAATAATGTGCGTACCTGATGAAGCTACTTAAGATGAATTATTTGTTTGCGCCCGAACATACGCTATATGAATATGTATAAATAGTTATGTCCGTATACAAACTCAATTCTTTCAAGAAAGGCATAATCGACATGATCTAGGATAATAAATCAAGGATAATAAACATCGAAATTTGTTTACAATATTCCGGAAAATGACTGTGAACAGTGAATTGAACTAATGTTATTATTATAGAACACATCTAAATGCGTTAAAATTTTTGTAATTCGAGTAGAAAATATTGATATCTCACCTTAAATTAAGTAATCAAAGACGGCAGAAATTCGATGTAACTTACAATCAACAGATGTCAAAATATGTATCGTTGTTGTGGTGGGAATAAGAATTTCAATAGAGCGGAAAAATAGACGCCACAGAAAAGATTACAAGCTATAAGAAAACAAAAACATGGCTTTTCTATATCGCTACCATTACGGTAAAAAAATCACAAAGCTCATGTTAATTTGAATTAACACTGGGGCTGAAAAGGTTAATAAATAAATGTATATACTCGTAGTTATTACGAGCTGACGTGTACCCGACGTTGTCTGACTTTTCTCTACTTTCTGTAAATATGATATGCATGTATAAACCTTCCGGAAGAAATTCTCTAAATGATAGTGAAAATTCTATCAAAATCTGTTCTTATCTTAGAAGAACTAAACGCACGAACAGACAGACGCGGATAACGACTTTATTTTAGTAGGTACCAGCGGACTCATTACTAGATTCATTAGCGGATTCACTACTTCATATCACAATGTTAATGCTAAAAACTACATTACATCGATTCTAATTCGACACAGTATCTCATTCTGCTGCAGAGATATTGCGTTAAGTATTCCTCGGGCGTCCCCGACTTCTTCTAACATTCAAACCACTCTATAAACACTTCTGGCACTAATAAGAACAAACTTTGAAATTTTTAGCGATATCTGTGGAGAACTTTCGAAGATATAAGATTTTGAACAAACGAACATTTAATTTTTCATTTACTCGATTATATCTGTGAAGAACTTTCGAAGATATAAGATTTTGAACAAACGAACATTTAATTTTTCATTTACTCGATTATATCTGTGAAGAACTTTCGAAGATATAAGATTTTGAACAAACGAACATTTAATTTTTCATTTACTCGATTATATCTGTGAAGAACTTTCGAAGATATAAGATTTTGAACAAACGAACATTTAATTTTTCATTTACTCGATTATATCTGTGAAGAACTTTCGAAGATATAAGATTTTGAACAAACGAACATTTAATTTTTCATTTACTCGATTATATCTGTGAAGAACTTTCGAAGATATAAGATTTTGAACAAACGAACATTTAATTTTTCATTTATTTATTAAATAAATAGAAGATGGATAGATAGATAATAGACATATCTCATATACATGTCATATGTAAGGTCACAACTCGAGTTTGCCTCAGTCATTTGGAATCCTCAATATCAAACATACATTGATCTATTGAAAATATCCAATCCAAATTTATTAAACACTTATCGTATCGGTTTAGCGATCATCGGTTTGACCCTACCGCTTTATATAAACGCAGAAAAATTTCTAATGCCCTATTCTTTTTCAAAATCGTGAACAGTCTTGTTGATTCATAATATCTGCTAGAAAAGATTGCATTTCGTTGCCCTGAACACAACACCAGATCGAACGACTTATTTAGAACACCACACTGTAAAGCCAAATATGCGCAAAACTCTTTAATAAGACGTATCTGTAAAACTCACAATGTCTCTAGAGATGTAAACATTTTCAAGTGTAACTTGAAAACATATAAAATGCAACTTACTAAACTGATAACTTAATTTTTTATTTCGTGAAATAATCCTATCATCTTAGTTTATTTTACTGTTTTTCATATAATCATGCGAAAACTGTATTACTACTAACTGTCTTTAATTGTTTTTATAATTCCTTATAATGTTTATTCTTTATATTTCTTTGTCATTTATAAATATATTGTATAGGTGCAAATATAGAATCTACGACTAGAATTAATGGAACATTATTGGTCTAATATTGTAAATAATTGCTGTTTATGCTAAATATATAAATGAATGTTTGTTTCGTAAATAAAATAAAATTGATATTTTCATCAAAATAACCTTTTAGATCCCCACCTACCTACTGTAATCAAGCTGCAATATTTTAAACTTATTTTATTTCTTTTTAGTGATGTTGTCGCTGAGGAAGTAAGTTATTGTAAAGGGTAGATACACAATTCTCACGCTCTCCAATTGACATCGTAACAATAATAACATGTATCATTCCATCGCATTATTGTCTTTTATCATTTTTCGTTGCATAACTTCTCGCGGTACAGTGCTTACATAACAACATGTTATCTGTTTGTTTGACTTTCCTCTTGACACGTTGTTGGCGTAAGTACTAAGTTGGTAGTACCTACTCGTACCAGTGTGTGGTACTACTAGGTACCGAGGCGCTGCAAAAAATAAAAAGTTTAATAAGTGATATGAAATAAGACAACAACAAAAATAAATAAGCTGTACAAACACATCATGTATCAGACGTAATCGTGACACACAAGACTGTAGATAGGGCCGGTGATCCCAATCTGTGGAGGCGTAAGATGTCGTCCTTCAGTGGCGTGGAGGGGTAGAACGGGGCCGTCTCTGAAGCCGCTGTAGAGCTGGTCCGATAGCTTGTCGCTTGTTCTTGAGCTGATTCCGAGTCTGGTCCGAAGGGGTAGGCAAGTCCGTGGTCCAGGGTGAGGCGGGGGTCAGAGTGAAAGAAGGCGAGTAGAAGCAGAAGTCGGAGCGAGGTAGAGGGCAGAGCAGAGAGAGAGGTGTAGAGCTGGTGGTGGTTGCTGGCTAACTGACGTTTTGAGGGCATGTTGCACGTTTTATAGGCCACCGGCGGGCGCGCGGACGCTCACACGGGCCCACTTTCTCTTTGATTCCTGGAATCCGTGAGCCGTGTAGCGACGCTATCGCGGCGCCCCCCGGGCCTTCTACCGCCGCTCGGCCGGTAGTTTCGGTTTCGGTAGTTTCTTTGTTTGGGCACGATCCTCAGAACCGTGCCCGTGGGACGTAATGACGGCGTACCACCGGTCATTTGTGACGCTATGACGGCGCATGGCGCACGGCACGGCTTCCCACTACGTTTTGGCACGGTTCTAACAATCGTGCCCGAATTAAATTATGATTTTACCAGCTCTCACAATACTTCTCTGCCCGTATACCTCCAGCCAAGCTCCGACGTTCATTTATTGTAACAATTTTACATTTACATAACAATTTTACAAATTTCTACATTATTTAGGGTTTACAGGTTAATTTTACATACATTTACAGGCAGTTTATTCAATTTAAAGACAGGCAAAGTTAAGGCAAATGGCAGATTTTAATATGGGGCGACCGCGTCCGATACCGGAGCAGTACGTCCGTTACACTCCCCCCGTGGAGCTCGGCTACACTCTTTGCAAGCGGCGTGCTGCGACATGGTCCCCGGCGGCATTTCCGGCGTTATGGTCCCCGGCGGCATGGTCCCCGGTGGCATGGTCCCCGGCGGCATGGTCCAGGGCGTTGGCAGCGAGGCTGGTGGGGCGGTGTCCGGACAAACCATCCTCAGTGTTGTCCCGAGCTGGCGGGCGGCCCGCTGATGTTCGACCGAGCTGCTCGGCCGCGCTGCTCGGCTTTTTTCGGTGAGGCCCGACCGCGGCACCGCGTTGGTCAGCCGCTTCAGGAACGCGGCAGGCTGCACCACGGTGGCCGCGTGCGTCTGGTCGGCCACCTTACCCAACCACAAGAGGCGTAGGGCTAACGGCATCTTCGAGACGATCTCGCTGAGGAGGGCCGGGTTAGAGAGGTAATCACCCCGCAGGTTCCCCAGCGAAGCCACGATGTTCTGCACCGTGCCCGAGAACTCCACCAGAAGCTCGGTCGATGCGTCCTCTTGTAGTCGGGTCAGCCGCTTTATCCTATCGAACATGACAGCCGCGACAGAGTGCGCGCCCCCAAAGCGGTGCTCCAGGACATCCATAATTTCCGGCACCTGCGTCGGGTCCAGGAGGAGAGGGCTGACGGCTTCTCGTGCCTTTCCCTTCAGGGCACGCTGCAGCCGCATCAGATTCTCGGCCGCCGTCATCCCGTAGGTGGCTGTCGACTGGAGGAATCGCGCCTTCCAGGCTTGCCACTCTATGGCGTCGCCAGCGTAGGCCGGCAAGTCCTTTGCGCTGGACTGCTGGGCGATGAGGGATGCCATCCGCTCATCTTTGGGATGGTAGCGAGGTGTGCCACCGGCCTGGGACTGCCGGAGGGCGTCGGCGAACATGGCCGTCACCTGGACGAGAGGGACACTCCCTTGATGCACCCAGTCTCGTGTCTGCCTCGCTGCCTCATCCGCTCGGTTGCAGGCCCCATATCCGTCAGCGGGGGGCTGCGATGGCGAGTTTCCGCTCGGGGCAAATGCTGGGAACTGGGCGGGCCCGCGGGTCACACCGGGATAGCCGTACTGCGGCTCTGGTCCACCTCGCAGCGTCGCGGCGCCTGGGGAAGCGCCGTCCGTGAGTGGATCCGCAGCATGGTTTCTCTCCGTCCCGGTGTGAGCCCTCGAGGCGCGGCGCGAGCTCCCGAAAACATCGCTAGGCTGGGCTGTAGTTTGTGGCACAGTGGGCTCTCCCCCCACTGTGTACGTAAGGCTGTGACCGGGGCCGCAAGGGGGCGCCGCAGTCTGCGGAAGGCCAGTGGTTTGCGCCTCCGCTGCGTAGCTCTCACTAGGTACGCTCGGAGGCGCCGGCGTCGGCGTCGGTTGGAAATCCAGCCACGGCGCTGTAGCTTGCAGAATAGTGGGATCTCCCCCCACTGCGTAAACAAGGCTGTGACGGGGGCCGCTAGAGGGCGCCGCAGTCTGTGGCAGGCCCACCCGTGGGCCAGTGGTTTGCGCCTCCGCTGCGTACCCCTGAGTAGGTACGCCCGGGGACGCTGGCGTTGGTCTGTAATCCAGCTGCGGCGCAGTGGTTCGCGCCTCCGCTGCATACCCGAAGCCGTGGGTGAAGCCGCTAGATGGCGCCGCCGTCAGTTGGTAGTCCGCTCGTGGTTCTGTAGCTTGCGGAACAGGGGGTTCCTCTCCCCCCACTGTGTAGGCAAGGCTGTGACTGGGGCCGCTAGAGGGCGCTGCAGTCTGTAGCAGGCCCACCCGTGGGCCAGTGGTTTGCGCCTCCGCTGCGTACCCCTGACTAGGTACGCCCGGGGGCGCCGGCTTCGGCTGGTATTCCACCCGTGGAGCTGTAGCTTGCGGAACAGTGGGCTCTCCCCCCACTGTGTAGGCAAGGCTGTGACTGGGGCCACTCGGGGGCGCCGCAGTCTGTGGAAGGCTTACCCATGAGCCAGTGGTTTGCGCCTCCGCTGCGTACCCCTGACTAGGTACGCCCGGAGGCGCCGGCGTCGGCGTCGGTAGGTATTCCACCCGTGGTTTTGTAGCTTGCAAAACAGTGAGCTCTCCCCCCACTGTGTAGGCAAGGCTGTGACTGGGGCCGCTCGGGGGCGCCGCAGTCTGTGGAAGACCCACCCGTGGTGCTGTAGCTTGCGAAACAGTGGGCTCTCCCCCCACTGTGTAGGCAAGGCTGTGACTGGGGCCGCTAGAGGGCGCCGCAGTCTGTGGCAGGCCCACCCGTGGGCCAGTGGTTTGCGCCTCCGCTGCGTACCCCTGACTAGGTACGCCCGGGGGCGCCGGCGTCGGCTGGTTCTCCACCCGTGGTTCTGTAGCTTGCGAAACAGTGGGCTCTCCCACTGTGTAGGCAAGGCTGTGACTGGGGCCACTCGGGGGCGCCGCAGTCTGTGGAGGGCCCACCCGTGGGCCAGTGGTGTGCGCCTCGGGTGCGTAGCCCCAGCTTTGCCCGGGGCCGCTAGATGGCTGGCTTCCGGGATAGGCTCCGTCCGGTTGCCAGGCTGCAGGTGAAGCGGTCCGCGTGAGGCCCTTCAGCATGGCGACAAGTTCTGCCATCTGTCGGGCGTGGTCGTCCTGCAGCTTCTGGGTGCGCCGCCTCTCAGCTCTCAGCTCGAGCTGCGCCTGCCGGAGCGTGTCCTCGCTGGAAGCCTCGCTTCTTGACGAGACGTCGGCCGCGGCAGGGGGAGTCTGTGGTGGTGATGCGCCAGAGGGACCAGGCAGTAGGTCCGCTCGGGGATCAGAGGGGGCCAGGGGGGCGGTTGGCCGGAGTCCGGGGGGCGCGGCTGTGGCCGCCCCGGTTGGTGTGGGATCATCGCTTCCCTGCGATGAATCCCCGTCAGCGCTGTTCTTCCCAGAGCGCAGTGAAGGTGACATCTTATCCACAGAAAGATCCGGCTTCGAAGGACCACTTATGTATCAGACGTAATCGTGACACACAAGACTGTAGATAGGGCCGGTGATCCCAATCTGTGGAGGCGTAAGATGTCGTCCTTCAGTGGCGTGGAGGGGTAGAACGGGGCCGTCTCTGAAGCCGCTGTAGAGCTGGTCCGATAGCTTGTCGCTTGTTCTTGAGCTGATTCCGAGTCTGGTCCGAAGGGGTAGGCAAGTCCGTGGTCCAGGGTGAGGCGGGGGTCAGAGTGAAAGAAGGCGAGTAGAAGCAGAAGTCGGAGCGAGGTAGAGGGCAGAGCAGAGAGAGAGGTGTAGAGCTGGTGGTGGTTGCTGGCTAACTGACGTTTTGAGGGCATGTTGCACGTTTTATAGGCCACCGGCGGGCGCGCGGACGCTCACACGGGCCCACTTTCTCTTTGATTCCTGGAATCCGTGAGCCGTGTAGCGACGCTATCGCGGCGCCCCCCGGGCCTTCTACCGCCGCTCGGCCGGTAGTTTCGGTTTCGGTAGTTTCTTTGTTTGGGCACGATCCTCAGAACCGTGCCCGTGGGACGTAATGACGGCGTACCACCGGTCATTTGTGACGCTATGACGGCGCATGGCGCACGGCACGGCTTCCCACTACGTTTTGGCACGGTTCTAACAATCGTGCCCGAATTAAATTATGATTTTACCAGCTCTCACAATACTTCTCTGCCCGTATACCTCCAGCCAAGCTCCGACGTTCATTTATTGTAACAATTTTACATTTACATAACAATTTTACAAATTTCTACATTATTTAGGGTTTACAGGTTAATTTTACATACATTTACAGGCAGTTTATTCAATTTAAAGACAGGCAAAGTTAAGGCAAATGGCAGATTTTAATATGGGGCGACCGCGTCCGATACCGGAGCAGTACGTCCGTTACACATCAATTAAGATTTATTCCCTTGCAAGGTTGCGAGTTGCGGGTTGCCGGACAAACTTGCAAATTCCGTCTTGCTAAAATTATTCGGTCGCGCAAACAGAGTTGATACGAACAACACATTAGGATTGTGTGTAATGGTGCAGATGTATTATTTATTGTTACTATTGCAGAGCCATTAGAAAGTATATTATAGTTGTAGGATTTGTTAAGCTGAAAGTATTTAAAAACATATATTTGTGTCAAGATACAAATATTTTCTCCTTTAAATTGCCTTTCAAAAGACGATTAGAAATTTACCTTTCGAATGTACACCGTTAATAAATTTAAAAAATTACATCTTCTGTCAAAATTTAAGCAAAAGAAGTACACATTTCAAATATAGAATTACATTTTTTTATTTTTTGATAGTGTACAAATAAATAAAATATAATTATTTGTTGATAGTCCTGAGGCAAATCTTCTTCTCTAAATAGTACAAAATAAAGTCGCTATCCGCGTCTATCTGTTTGTGCGTTTAGTTATTTACGGATTTTGAGAGTCATTCAGAGAATTTCTCCGGAAGGTTTATATATATATATATATATATATATATATATATATATATATATATATATATATATATATATGTATATATATATAATGTTTAATATATAATGTTAAATGTAAATAAATATATTATTAAATTTATTTACATTTACTGTGTATCTAATTTAGTAACTGCTATTGTAGTCTATTTTAATTATCTATTTATTTATTGGATAATTTGTATAGCGCCGCTTTTGTGAGATATCACCTCAGGAGCGTATCTCACTTTTGTTATCATGCTATATACATTTTGTTTATTTCTTACTTTATAAATAAAAACTTTCTTTCTTTTCTTTACCCAATATAATATATTGTAATGGCACTACTCCAAAATCCAAACACGTGAAACGTTTTTCTCTATTGGATTGGGTAGTTACGTTAAAAAGAAAACATTTTTATTGTAATAATTTTTTTTTAGTCTATCATATTTATTTTTTTTATATAAAAGAAATGTATTTTTAAATAAAAAAAAAATAAATAAAAAAAATTATATAATACATGCAAATTATATTTATAAAAAGTAGAGAAAATAGATTAATGCAGTTTATTTTCTATATTGGCCTAATGTCTATATTACTTCATCAATCTCAGAACTGTTCTCAAATAAACAACAGGATATGGGCAAAGGTCGCTAATCAAAGTAGGTAATCATTCATTAATATTATTTACATTACAGTCATGTGGTAATTAGCAGTGGCGGTTCTTCACAAGGGGACCGTGGGAACAGTCCCCACTACAGATATTCCAGAAATCTACCAAGAAAAAAAATGATAATTCTTTCAGTTCGCAAAAAATAATGAATGCATTCTTTACATGAAAGTAATTAACAGTTGCAGAAATTTCAACTAAAAATTCATTAGGGTAATTTTTAAGCTCGAAATTTTAAAAGTTTCTTGCGACGAACGTGCGACTAGCCTCCTCCGTTCCTTGCAGCATACTAATTACTAATATTACTAATACCAACGCGACCGACGAGCCCGAACGAGCGGATTCGGGACTAGCGTCCAGTTATGCGCAGAACGTTCTGCGCAGTTGGGGGACAACCCCAGCTATTTATTCCTACTAAAATGATTCTTCTACTTGGACTGAATACTCTTGTATGAGATTTTAAGAATTTGCGCATGCGTATTTGAATCTTCTAACGAAATCGCAGGGGACAGACTTGAAAATCCCCTTGTGATCGTTTGTTTTAGTTCTAATTATTGAAGTAGGTCAGTTAGGTCAGTTATGCACGGGTCAGAATATGCGTTAGTCGTGTTATAATCGTTTGTGACGTTTAAGTAAAATAATAGTATTGATATCGATTGATCGGATCATTTCTTATTTCTATAGCGCCGTTCTCGTGGTAAAAGCGCTTTAAACTGAAGTATCTACGATTAACTTGTGTTATTTTTTATTAAACGTAATATTTATGAATATTTGGTGTTTCTGGTTAGGTGCGCGACTTATCTTCTTATCTAATAATATTTTTTGTTAGAAATTATTCGAAAAAATGAATGAGGTCGACTTTTTACTGAAAAATAAATTCTGAAAAAAAAATAATAAAACTGAAATTTCAAGATGAACTTGGATGGGATTCAGTCACTATAAATGAGGCATGTGGACTCCTAAATCTCTAAGGTGACAGAACTTTTTGTAGTCTTCTTTCTTTTTTTGCCCGAATTATGCCAGAAGTAGATATATTGTTTAAACAATTACAAAAAACAACGGTTGACAATATTACTGCGAACAATGCTATACTCTATTTTAAACAAGAATTCAAGAAGTGCGGGAAAAAACTGACAAATTCGCAACTATGCATGATACCTTGCTAAGCGAGAGAAATTTCTCCCTAATAGATTTATCCCGCATCATGAAAGAGGCTTGTGACACGATACTTATTAATATTGAAGATCGATTTTCAAGTTGTGACCACCTTTCTGCAGCCAAATTAATTGACGTCAATTTTTTTAATGCATATTTAAAAAAAGTTTCCCATTGAACATCTAAAAATAGCGGTCGAATATTACCCAATTTTAGATGAAAAAAAAATGCGAACTGAGCTTGCAATTCTTTACAGTCACAATGAATTGACCAAAAATATTAAATCAGCTACATCTCTACTGCAATCGTTACAAGAAAATAACGTCACAGACATTTTTACTGAAGTAACGAAACTTCTCCATATAATTATTACCACCCCAATGACGACTTCAGAATCTGAGAGATGTTTCTCAACATTAAAACGTGTTGGCGAACACCATTGGAGCTGAAAGATTGAATGCACTGGCAATACTTTCAATAGAGAATGATTTCATCAACGCCATACCAGAATTCAACAACAGTGTTATCGATCGATTCTCAAAAATGAAGAACAGAAGAATTGATTTTTGCTACAAAGTTCTTTCGGATGGCGAAACTTCATGAAGAAACTGCGAAGGTAAAAATAAATACTAGTAGTTCATATACCTAGGTAGTAGAAGAAATATTATGTCATGTAGATAGTTCCCATCCCTGATTTATCTTAGACTTTAGACCTTAGAATTAGGCACAGTAAAAAACCTATTCGTGTATATATTTATATTGGATCTCGTACTCCCATTTTCTGGCAATGAAATGTCAGTATCTAAACATAAAAAATGACGGTCCCCACAACCGAAAATGTGCTCGAGCCGCCACTGGTAATTAGGTTACATTCTGTAGACATAAAGAAACGAAAGGAAAAAACCATTTCATAATAGGGTTTATTTAAGCCAAATCTGCAACGTTTTGCACACATATTATGCACGCGGAGTTATTAAGAATAATAACAGTTAACGGTAAACATGGAATAATTAATGGCAAATAAAAAGTGACCTCTCCGGAGCACATTGTCATTAGTGGAAATTTAAATCTATCTCTAAATGGACACAAATAACTCCCAAGGTTTTGAACTTGTCAGGTATTGTCAAATAACATGTAACAAGTTCATTGGCGTAGCGAGTAATTTCCAATTCTTCCACATTTTCATCCACAACCAAAACATCTTGCATACTATACCTACACGATTTTGTAGTAAGTATAACTTTTTGATTTGAGCTTTCGTTTTAGAGAAAATCGATTTCGATGTTGGAATTTTTTTGGTAAAATTTGAAAAAAACAACTTAATTTTAGCTGTTTTTGTCGAGTGCATTCTATAGAGCTAGGTTTTATATGTTTTTAACGCATTTCATTAGTGTAAAAATTCCAAAGTACAAAAAAACTAATTTTGTAGAAGCGTGTCTTTCTATGCGTAAAATCTAATTTTCTACATTAAATTTGGTTTTGATATATTTACATTTTTTGTCTAATGGGGGTTAAATGCATTGTAGACCTTGCTCAAAAGTTTTTTTAACCTTTTATTGCCGAAAAAATGTAAAAAACCAAACTCCCCATCTGATTCGGCGGGGGCCTCGCTTCGGAAGCACAATATATTTGGAGACAAATTTGCTCCTTGCAGACCAACCAAATGTAAAAAAGCAATGCTTCTTGCGATCTTTTGACTGCGAAATAATGTACATACATTTTTTTAAATTTTCATTACCCAATTTTTGGAACCAATAATTTTGGTTTCGGTGTCATTTTTCACATCCACACGCCCTGTCTAGATAATGTTGGTCAATAAGGTACACGGAGTTAGGACGGGTTGTTTGTTAATTTGAACAATTCTTCAAATTACACAGTTAAGTTTCAAGTTCTGTGAAAGATTTTTTCAAGTTCTGTTATTATTTCAGTTCTGTCAAGTAACTAGCCTATAATGATATAATAACAGAACCTGAATAAGACTTTCACAGAACCCGAAAATGATCGTTGAAATTTGATGAATTTTTCAAATTCTCTTAATTTTCCCGTATCTCTGAATTAGATAATTCTAATTATTCAGATAAGTGATACATATTCAATATCGTCGATGTATAAAGTACTGGTCGATTCTCGGTCTACTTTCGGGATGCCCGGGGTGGGGCCGCTAAGTAGCTGCGCCACTGGTCGTATTAATGCATTCAAAGCATTCTTATCCTTGTTTAGTCCGGATCTGCGGCTTGGCGGCCGTAATAAAGTAGGTATAAAGTGTGTAGGTCGCGTGTCACATCCCGACCTTTCCTTGGCCTTCGCGCACCAAGGCCACCTCCATTGTGATTACCTATTATTTATTTCATTTACATATTTTGACTATTTGTTATTGTTAGATATGAAGCCTACCAAATATTATGTCACTGCGGACCTTAGGTTTAAATTGTCACAAGGTCACGCTGCTCGACTAATAATGTTAAATAAATATTTGGACCAGTGAAGCTTAACCATTTCGAACCCTCGGTGGCGAAGTTTTAGGTAGGGCATTTAATATTCATACGCGAGCCGAACTGCCGAGCTGAACCTCAACTTATGGGAAAGGAACTAAGCAACAGCAAATGGCGCGAGACGCCGCTTGCAGTTGCTTTGTTCCTTTACCGTGATTCGTGGCTCGGTTCGCGTTTTGGTTCGTAATATGTACCATTATAAATTTGCGAACCTCGAAAATCAACCAGAGCAGAAAATCGATCCATCAACAACCAATCATTGCGTGTGGCGAACCACACTCATCAGCAAATTCAATTGCCTAATTTGCCTGTAGCGATAACCACACTTGTCAGCAATATATGCAATTACATGTAGCGAATTACACTTTTTAGCAATATGCATTTTTCCGTGGCGGACCATACCTGTCAGCAATATTTAGGGATTTGCGCGTGACGAACCACACTAAACTTGTCAACAATGTGTGTTTGTGACATACCACACTAACCGGCAATACGCATTTCCCCGTGGCGAACCACACTTGTCAGCAAAGTGCAATTGCGTGAGCAATCCGCCAACAACAGCAATGTTCAAGTGCAATAACTTAATAAAAGTTTTTCTACAGTTAATGTTAGGTACGCGTTCATCTTAACCATCCCTAAACTGAAACCACTGAAAAAAGAGAAGGTAGGTAGGTTTACAACAGTGTCATAAAAAGGAAAGAAGTTGAAATAATATACTAGTTCGAACCCAAGTCTTGCATTTGTTCCCGCAAGAATGATATGTTTTCACAAATGCTATATTACGGAGACAATCTAATTAGCTTGTCTAAAAACAGATCATTTTTATCGTAAATTTTTATGATTTGTTGATAAATAAACACGTGGAATTGTTGTTGTTTTTTTTTGTATTTAGGAAGTCCAAAATTTTTATTTAACTTTATTATATAATAAATTTATTACCATGTAAAAAAATTATTATCGTGTTATTTTTTAAATTTAATTTTTTTACATTCTTTTTTTTTAAAATCAAAATTATAATTAAATTTTATATTTATTAATCTCAGCCAAAGCAAAAAAAAAATAAAGGAAGTTTTCAAACAGATGAATTACGTGGCTACCTCCTCAAACTAACATGAAATATCGATATCGACATTTGAATTGGCGATAATATACGATGCCAGCAGTGAGAGGTTTATTTATGGTTATCACAAAAGATGTGTATCCTATCAAGAACGGCGCTTTCACAATGTCGATGAACACTTTTAAACAAATCCACGGAACTTTAATGTTCCGAGGATCACCGGTTAACAACCACTATTTATTTATTAATAACAACGGATATTTTCACGGTGTTCAAATATTTAAAAATAACATAAACATTAAACAATCGTTGTTATTGTTATTAACGTGTCAACATTGTGGAGATCACGGGTCTCACTTCCGGAGCCAGTAGAACTGTGTCAACCCGGATTACGTGATGTTGTGAGATGGATGGAAAACCTGGATATTTAAGCCGTCTCAAGCTTCGTTCGATTCTTCTTTAGTATTCTTTGGGTTTGTTGATGTCCTTAACCAACTCCTCTCGGTCCGTAAATATTTGTTCATTTTATTGTTTGATGAAAAACCTAAATAAATCAGAGTCCCACAACGGGTCTTCTGCAAGTACCCTCCACTCATAGTGCCTTCAGACAGAGAACCCATACTTTCCTGAGTCCTTCATATACCAAGATTCATATATCATAGATCCAAGGCCTGTCCTGAGCCAAACTGGCCCTAGTAAAAACCTCAAGGGCGCTGTGTTAGGTATCAGGAATTATCAGCGCATAAATAAACCAATCACTATCAGCGTCTTAGCTCCTTGGCAAGTCGGCCGCGGCGCCCAGAGCGGACTGCTTCAATTTACTAGTCGGATTTGTTAGGATTACTACGCAGCAATTGAAACACCGTCCTTCTTTATAAATAATTATTATTGTTCACAGGTAATATTCATTAAATATTAAATTTAAAGCAACCAAATATAATGTGATGTGTCCTTGTGTGCAATAAATATGATGGAGCAAAAACCAAATCAAGGTAGGTACCCTTGCCCTGGCAGAAGTCGTTTTAAGCTCTGTTTGAACCAACTTAACGTTCACTAGCAGTGCTAGACCCCGCAGGCAGCTTTTGGTGAGCCTCGCAGTTATTGTTAGGGCATTACATGAGTCTGGTGACAGGCGAACCGGCACACATCCAGGGGGCTTGTATTGATGTAGTGATTTTAAAGTTTTATTGATCTTAAAAAAATAAAATTTTCAGTCGAGAGAAAACACCTGTTCACTGACCCACAAAATGTTTTACCCGGTAGAGAAAGTATAAATGGTGCAATCTCCTTCGAAACTCCATTAGACCTAAAACTTTATCAGCGTTATTTTTACGACTTGATTATAAAAAATTGAATTTTCTCTACTTTCTATAAATATAATATGCATGTATCATACATGTAAACCTTCCGGAAGAAATTCTCTAAATGATAGTAAAAATCCCATCAAAATCCGTTGCCTAGTTTAGAAGAACTAAGCGCACAAACAGATAGACGCGTACAGTTACTTTATTTTATACTATTTACCAGCTGGCGTTGAAAATTTTTTTAATTTTTTTAACCCGGCGTTGCTGGGGGTTATCCTTAGGATATAGACATATATCTACCATCCCGAACTTTTCTGTATGCCTTTTTAAGAAATACAATTCCGTAGTACGTTATTTTTATGTAGGTATCTCATGAGGTTTAGCCAGCGTTAGCAATGTAGTGCCGAAAATATATTTTTACGACTTGATTGAAAAATATTGAATTTTCTCTACTTTCTATAAATATGATATGCAAGTATCATAGATGTAAACCTTCCGAAAGAAATTATCTAAATGATAGTGAAAACCCCATCAAAATCCATTGCGTAGTTTAGAAGAACTAAGACTAAAACTAAAGAGAGACGCGGATAGCGTAGACTTTATTTTATACTATTGATATTACTATTTTTACAAAAGACGAAATGAATACCTAACGCTTTGACGATTAATTTTTCAAATTGACTGTTTGGTAGGAATACTGCGGTAAAATCGTAAGAATAAACAAAGTTTCATCGTACTATAATAGCCCTGACGAAGCTTTAGATAAGCGAAACCAGGTTGGCACTCATTTATTAATTCAATAAAAGTGTTGTATTACAAGCATTTTTCGAATAAGTTTTTATTTGCGTTTTATACTTTTTGGCAATTTACAAACAATGCAAACCACATCTTTTGACCTTTTGTGCGGGTTTCGTGGTCCAAGAGTCTGAACATTGTTATTTAAAATTCAGAAATTCAATATTTCAGTAAAAATTCAAAATCAAATGGAATGGCGAATATGATGTAAGGCAATATAAAATAAATAGAGTGCGCATAGTCAATTTATTTATTTTATTTTATTTCATCATTTTTATAATACAGGGTTTTCCAACAAGAGATGTTATTTTGAATAGCCCGCTATTTCGGTAGATGTTACTTTTGAAGCTGTCATTTTTTGACGTTTGACATCTAGAAACTACGCCATTAATAAAAATGGAACGATACACGCTTCGACAACGCATTGAAATTCACTTGAATGAATAAAATGCAAATCATCTTGAGTGATGAGGCCCATTTCCACCTCGGTGGCTTCGCCAACAAGCAAAATTTTCGCATCTGGGGCTCGGAAAACCCAAGAGTTATTGTTGAAAAGCCTCTCTATCCTCAACGTGTGACTGTTTGGTGCAGTTTATGTTTATGGTCCGGCGGAGTCATTGGACCTTACTTTTGGACAGGAGCAACAGTTACGGTGAATGGATTGCGCTATCGAGAGATAATTAATGATTTTTTATGGCCGGAATTGGATGGTATTGATCTGGACAACGTTTACTTTCAACAAGACGGCGCTACGTGCCACTCAAGCAACGAAACCATTGATCTTTTAAGATTGAATATCAAAATAACACCTCTTATTGGAAATCCCTAAATTTTACAAAAAAATATATTTATATATGCTTTTTTTATCAGGGCTACCCAGTTGAGAAATCCATTCTCGTGTTTGAGGAGTGCCATTACAGTTCTAATAGTCAAAAGCATAAATAAACCAATCACGTCAAAACATACTTTGTCAGTGGCGACATTCGTTTCCATTCAAATCTACATGAAAGGGTGTCTATTCTCTATTCAGTGGTAAAATATTAATTAATTAATATTTTAAATCAAGGCATTAGTTTGTACATATAAATACAATATTTGTAATTTTCTCATTTTATTATGTTAGGTTAATTTGGTGAGAGGCATACTAGGGATGAACAGTGGCTGTTCAGATCTTGTCACTAGACATAGCTAAAGCTATTTCTACCATAATATATATTTCTAATACTCAGAATAGTTGTCTCTTATCATAGTATTGCTGCTGTCATAAGCAAAAATAACCCCAACACAATTTTGGTTTGGTTCACGTGCACATTTATGAAAAGGCCCACGCATTGTGTCGCAATGCGAAATGGGCACTGTGCATTGCGTTTTACCTTTTGTTGGTCAAGAGTAAATTATTTAAATTTGAATTATGTCCATATTACAACACCTCTGACAACAAATTCTCCGTGGTTTCGCTTACGAGTTTGAACGCTTGTACAAGGAGTTTAAACAGAGTTAGGTTGTTAAGTTCATCTCCATATTTGTGACGTACGCTACGTGGCGTTATTTTTAAAATGAATTTAACTATACAGGGCTAATCTAGTGTAATACATCAATGATTATAATAAAAGTTATCAGAATGTGAATTTTGCAATTTCCTAGCTGCCTTTTTGCTTATGACTTTTCCACTCTGGAAAGAGGTGCATATAATACACCATCAATTATTTATTTTTAAAATAAGTAATTTACTTAAATTAAACTCGTGCCAGCAGGTTTAGAATCCTCGAAATCCGGATCCAGACACAAGGAACTTACCACTTTTTCATGATGTCGTCATTTTTTTATGTGAGTACCGCACAAGAGTCCCAATTGCTCCCAACCATCTGGAGCCAGCGAGATTATGGCATTCCCAATTGGGACATGTTGTGAGGCTGAAGGTAGTTGGGAAGCACAGGAGATGGGAAAGAGAAAGGTAGGAAAGTACCTGGCTGTTCGTTTAACATTTCGATTATGAAAGTGGCTGATTGAATATTAACACACTTCGGTCGGGAATTCGGGAGGCAGGTATAGGTACCGCCGCCCCGGAAACCATTTATTGGATAACCAACACCCTTGTCATAGGTCACAACAAGTGGTCCGCCACGTTTGGTGACTTAGCAGTTGTGCCCGGGTACATGGGGTAAGGTTTTACTAGGTATTGGCGACAGATGCATTTGCGCACCTACTGTGTGGCGGGTCAGATCGAGAGCAAGTGGTTGAGGGAGACCTTTTGACCTCTCCAGCCGAACTCTTTCTCGACCCATAAGCTCAGGGGAGGGATGAATTCAAACATCCGTCATACATTTTCCTTCCCAGATCTTAAGTCTCTTTTCTTTCCTTAAAAAACATCCACCACACAGCATCCCCAAAAATGAGGGAAATTATTTTCCTCGAGGCCTCCTGTGTGTAGCTAATGTAAAAAAAAAGAAAAATCATTCAGTTCTACATTAATAGCGGGAAAGGCATTGCTGTCCAATAATTTTATATCAATCGCTTCGTAAGAGTTCCAAATGTATTTTAAAAATGTAAGCCAAGTCCAATCTTCAACTTCTTGTCTTTTGTGTGGAAGAATATTTTATTAAAAGGAAACTATATTAAACCAGCAGAATGGGTAAATACATCCTTACACTTACTGAACTCTGGAATGCGGAAATTTTTGTTTTTTCTGTTATTTTTTGCTTTGTGCAAAAAAAAATTGTAAAGAAAAAAATTACATACATTTTTTTAAACATCATTAAATGGCCCAACACTGACTTTAACTTCTGTTTATGGAGTCGTATTACAAAATTAGGCTTTAATTTCAGACAATAATTGTATTGTCCACTCCCTGCTTATCTACGGAATCATATGTTGGGGAGGATCTTATAAAAACAACCCAAACTCATTAAAAGTCTGGCAAAAAATCATTATAAAGGTAATACTTAAAAAAAACTCTACATTCCCAACAAAATTTCTTTTTTAATTGTTTCCAGTTCCAGTAGTATTGATGATATATTTAAGCAAACTTCCATTGTAAAAATGTGTAAAGAAAAAAATAACACAGAATATCAAGAATTTTACAAACTGATGAGAAATGGAAATCAATTTATTACGCCAATCTTAACAACTCAAATGCAAAACCATTATATTTACCAAGCCATAAAAAACTACAATAATCTCCCTTCCGAATTGCGCTGTATTACGAACCAACAAGAACAAATAAATAAAATCAAACTTTTTTCCAAAAAAACTTATAGTAAAAAAATATATATATTATTGTATATAGTTTACACATAACATAATATTATATCATAGAATCAAGTAAGAATCATGGCTCCCTTATCAGGCACAAGAGCTCCTCTTTTCTGATAAGGTATACATGACCAATTATGAACCAAAATATAATATTTTGCAAAATATGTATGTATTAATGTAACAAATATGATCTAGGTATATTAAAATAATAAAAAATAAAATAAAAAAATAAAAATACTTGAGATGTGGTGAAAACTATGTAATTTGTTTTATTTTCAAAAATCAAACAAAATCCATCTTAAATCGTGTTGGTACGAAATTCCTTCTATTAAAAATAAGTAATGCATTCAAGTGTTTTCCATTTATTAATATGCACATTATTTATATAAATTGTTTTTACATTGTTATATTTGTGTATTGTTAATTGAAATTAGTAATACTAGTTGTTAGAACATATGTAGGTAATGTACGGAACATAAATAATAAACCAAGCATAAATATTGATTGAAAAAATGCTCATAAATTTCTATTAATAATAAAACTATTTAATGTAGATCAAAAATAATAGATGTAGTTTTCCTCATCGTTTTCCTGTTTTAAATTGATATGTAATTTTTTTCAGTATAATTATTTTTATTTACATATATACTTAATTTAACCCTCCAATTTATAAATGCAATCAAATCACCACTATACAGAGTGACTACCTCGAGCTGAAATATTTAAATAATTTATAGATGATATTTATTTAAGAATATCACTGCCCAGAACAGTGTAACTATTTCGTCCCCGATTAGGGAATGTTGTGTGGTGAAACAAATATGGAAAAATAGTTACATAATGTTAAGGCCATTCCTACACAGAATACTTACAAGCGACTTGAGATGAGCGCGTAGTGTGCGCATCGCTCATGAGTATTTCAAGCAATGTTTCTATTTAGAATAAATCTCCCACCAGCACAATTAAACTCAGGACCGAAATTATCTTCCAGTCTTGAAGGAATGTCAATTTCTAATTTCCTATTTTATAGTATGTAAAAAAGGGGTTTTTTCACAGACATATGAATATTAATAGACTAGAAATTAAGGATGAGGGGTAAAATCAACTGTTGAAGAACGAAGAGGGTAAAGCTGACTGTGATTCGTCAATAAATCAATCTGATAGTATATAGGCATCTCGCCTTATAATATCACCATTTAGTTCTTAAAAGTAAAATCTGCTTTTGAATGAATAGACATTTTTACATGGGAGCGCAAATTACTCGCCACGTTATGAACAAATTTGCGAAGTCGAAATTCGGCAAAATAAATTTCTTCTATTTTCAGAGTCGAATATTTCGTTTATGTATTTAGTTAAGACACTTTTATAAATGTTCATAATTTACTTCCCAGCAACCAACCAGCTTTGTGTTTCACGTCCAGACGTGTCTCGATGTGATAGTATAATTATGTTTCTACAACTGATCCATATTATACGATGTGAATATGCTTAAAATAAAGTAAAATAATGCTTATATATGGAATGTAATACGACAATTGGGTTTATTCTCTTTTTCACATCTATTTTTACAAGTTTTCGTAGTACAAGTCACCATTTTGCCGTGTTATTTCGTAAAATGAACCGATGATGCCTCGACCATAGTTCGCACAAGAATGATGACGTCACGTTTTCTAAATTCACTTGAGGCCATACGCGAGCACAGCCGGCTCCAATGGAACCGGTATGGGGAGTGGGGAATAATACGCTTTTAATCACTTAGGGCAGGTCTACTAATATTCATATGTCTATGGGTTTTTTGCATTTTTCTCGATTTTGAACCTGTAATCTCTTGACACAATCAGAATTTTGTCTGTCACAGAGGTTTTCGAAAACATATTATACAAGTATAAAAGATTGTATGCAACAGTATACAAGAAGCAAGAAGAATGCTTCTATTTTCAAATGTTGATAAAGGACTGTTGAGAAATGATAATTGGGTTTAGCCCGCTCCATCATATCATTTGGATGTATATCACATCAAGTGCCAGCCACCCTGTAATTACCTAACCGGATATAAAGGTACATATATATAGAATATTATGCAAGAAAATAAAGTAGTTTATTTTAGTTGCACTAGGTAACTTCTAGAAAGGTGCGAAAGATATTAGATTTTTATACTTCTATGAAATAAAGAAAACAGAATAATACAATTATTTTTGCAAGTTCGCTACAGAATATGGTTCTATAACATTTTATTGTTTGACATGGTAGAATACAGTCACGTTCCGTGACTTTTTAATTGATTTTGAAGAAAAAATGTTTTTGGAGATTACTTTTTACAGTTTTCTTCCATAAAATAAAAAATATATTTTCAAGTATAAAAAATCAAATCAAGGACATTTACTTGTTGTAAATTAAAAATAATCAAGCTCCGTGTAAAATATTACACATTAATTTGTTTGTAGGAAAACCACCAGTAAATCCATCCATACTTTTAATTATTAATATTCATAACTGAAAACTCTTGTTTTACTTTATTCTTTACCTATAGTGACATAGAACCTTATTCTAGAACAAATTTCAATTGTTTTCCTAATACGCTAAAAACCAACCTTTCGTTTATTGTCAATTTGGTTAAATTTTTTCCAAAATATGAAACTAAATATCAATGCTGAATATTGAACAGAACTAGAAAGTTTATTCATGAAAGGTTATTTAACGATGCTGATAAATTGAATAGTATTTGTACAAAATTTAACAACTTAACAGCATTTTTGTACCTAAATAGAAAAATGCAAATTAAGTTTAATTCAGTTGTTTTATATTACCATTGCCATGAATATTGGCCACATAATTTTAACTGAAATAGTGCAAAAAGTCACCATCAAACTTTTTTTTTAATTATCGTTGGTCCACTTTTTGCATAATATTCTTTTTTTGTCAGAAGTCATCAATAATTTCTTTAGAATTGAAATTAAAAATAAACTTTTTTGATTAAAAAAAAGATCTCCAAGATTTTTTTAATAAATCATCGATAATATTAATCAACCTTACGACATTATTTACAAACATCATAATATAATAAAGAAAACAATAACATAATACATATTTAAGTTTATTTTCCTTAATAATATTAAACTTTATAGATTAACCCCACTGGTTGTAATTATGCATTACAAAATAATACTGGACACTTATCTCAAGGCTGCCATTTATGAAACTCTTTGGGCTTTGAAATAAAAGTTCTGGGGAGGACTGTATAACCTGGTTCTATGATATTTCATCAAAATGAAAAATCAACACACCTTAAAAAGTGATATAGAGTCATTAAAAGTGATGAAACAAAAACTAGGTTTAATAGTTACCTATGTAACCTATCATATCACTTTTTGGAGGTGTGTTGAATTGTCATTTTGATGACATACCCAGTCACTGTGTAACCTATATGCACAAAGCAATAATATTTAACTTGTAAGGTCTCCAAAATATACCAATTCCAAATAACCAAACCTCAAATCTCCCTATCAACATTGAGATTAGAGTTGGCACTTGGCAACCATGTAACAAGGTGGAAAATTTGAAATTCTATAGTAAAGTTTAGTTTTAATAACATTTATTGATAATCCATTCATTTATCAGATAATTCAATGGATGTCATAAGCACCAGGTACTATTAATTTTATATTTACATCACGTTAGGTTTATGATCACTTTTATCACAAAGTATTTTATAAAGTTCGTCTTCTTCTCAATCGTCTCTGCACTCAGAGCATAATAAATCATTCTCCCGACAGATATTATTTGCATTGTCAATGGTAATCATTCTCCCGGCAGATATTTATTTGCATTGTCAATGGTAATCATTCTCCCGGCAGATATTTATTTGCATTGTCAATGGTAATCACTCTCCCGGTAGATATTCATTTGCCTTGTCAATGTAATCATTCTCGCGGCAACATATTAATTTGCATTGTCAATAGTTATCATTCTCCAGGCAATATATTAATTTGCATTGTCAATAGTAATCATTCTCACAGCAGGTGTTCATTTGCATTGTCAATGGTAATCATTCTCAAGGCAGATGTTCATTTGCATTGTCAATGGTAATCACTCTCCCGGCAGATATTATTTCATATTTACATTATTATATTTGGCCAACTTCTAGGAGAGACCAAAAACCAGCAAATGTGTTAATATTTTTTAATTGAATTATTAGAATTCTGATAAATGGTTTGTAAATATTTGAATACATTACAGTAATTTAAGTTATATAATTTCAATGAGCAATCTCGGCACTTTAATTACAGCAGGCCTATATTTTACCACTGATATCCAGACAGGTGCTACTGCAACATACTGAAGTAGAGGATTTCAACAACTTAATTTGTAATTATTTCAATATGTACATTGTATTATGTAAATACATAATTTTCTATTTAATAAGTTAAGTGATCTGCCTATTCATCTGTTGACTAAAGAAATATGAATGCTAAGCACACACCAATAATTCATAACTAAATATATGATGCATTTACAAATAATGGCCATTATGATTTTAATAAATTACAAGTGTTGTACACACATATTACACATTTTCCGAGGATTCAATTTATTTACATAAATGTTATCTACACTGTGTAAATGCATCTATTTTACAATGAGCTATAATAGTATATAGTAGAACATTAAATGTTCAAAGCATAATAGAGAAAAATACATAATACATAATGAAAAATTTAAATTTCTGTTGCTGATAGAACTAAATTGAATTATTTTTCTACTTTGCAGATAATTTTAAGCAGAATTAACAATTCAAAGGAAAACAATTATGTGAGCACTAAGTACCTTGTCCGTACATGACATTATTATCTAAAAATTAAGGTGTTGTAAAATTTTAGTGGTTTAAAAAATATTACATTTGAGCTTTTTACCATTCAAATATTAGCCTGATAATGTACATACATATATTCATATGTAGAGATACCCATTCATAGCATATTTTCACAAATTAAAGCGATAAATGGTGTTTTTAGCGATAATAAAAAAGATTTTTTAGTCGCTATAATCTTGTATTGACAGATCGTAGAACGAACATGACATACTCTACTGTAGAAACATGTGCCATGTTGAGTTTCAATCAATAATTTGTTTTGAGAGCTGCAAATGATTTCAATAATTTAGGAACATTTATTATGCTATATAAAACCCTTGTCAGATGCCAACTTGAGTATAACTCTACGTTATGGTCTCCATTTTTCAATATTCATTCAGATAACATTGAAAAGATTCAACGGAAGTTTCCAAGGTTTATAAATTATAAATTGCATATTCCTATACAAAACATAAATTACAATTACCTCTTGTGTAAAATGTCTCTATTGAAACTTTCAGAAAGAAGAATAAGCACAGATTTAATACCGTTACAAAGAATACTACATTTTAAAATTGACTGTCCCGAATTACTTCAATGTATCAATATCCATGTTCCCAAAAAATCATGCCGACATTTCTTACCTTTTTACTTCAATAACACCAGGACACTAGCTTACCAAAATTCTCCGATTCCGAGACTTCACAATCTCGGAAACAAATATTCTGATCTGGGTGATATATTTCATTTGAAAACTAATCAGTATAAATGTTGTATATTCTATCACTTTTATTCTTCTAGACACAAATAGACCTATGTACCCATATAACTTCTCCGCTTCTACTATTTTGTTTTGTTGAATCTTTTAAACTCAATTATATGCGTGAGGATTCATTTTTGCCATTATGTTTACATTCTTCTATATTGTATTAATTTTTAAGTGTTTACCTGATACAAAATGCTTGTATTTTTTTTAAGAAAAGCCCACTAGGGCGTGTAATAAATAAATAAATAAATAATACAATAAACATGTTTCAAGTGATTTTGCTAATTTAATTGTTTTTCCCCTCTTGCCCACTCCCATTCCTTGACATTATCCTATTTAGCTATAAACGCTATGAAAACGCAAAATTAAAGCTATTTTCAATAAATAATGATACATTTCTTAAAAATTAATGCTATGAATGGGTGTCTCTATTCATATGTAATATAAATACGTACCTACAAGGTTTCAGGACGTATTTGCTTGAAGCCAACAAAAGAGATGAATATCATAACTCAAATATATTTGCACCATCAAACGGGATGGAACATCTGCATTGCAGTTAGCACCATCTCTAAGCAAAATCTTTATATTATTATCACGATGAGTTATGATTATAAACCACGAATTTTTTTAGATGATTGTACGAAGATTTCCACACAATTTTTTTGCTACAAATACATAATATGAAGCGATGTCGTCAATATAATTTACAAAAATACTGCTTCCTTCGATTCATAATATAAATATTCATTCAAAAGACTTTTGGCAAAGATATTTAGATAGTTTATTTTATTTACAATAACTCTAGCTGTTTTTGTAACGAGAATTCGAGATTAAGAATATGATTACATGTAAGTTATTGTGATAAAATCCTTGATAGAAAATATAAAAAATTATATGGAATATTCTCTTTACATTTGGTACCAAAGAATGCAAAGAAATATAATAAAATGTATTAAAAATATGAATAAATAGAGTAAATGTATTTGTCACAACAATAATTATCACAAAGTGGATTATGAAACATATTAGATCTGGCAAATGTCTAAAATTATTATTATTTTTTTTTTTAAGAAAGACAAACATTCCCGGGTTACGAGTAACCTGACAATATTTTAAAATCTCCTACTACCACCACAGTAAGCTGAAAATGTTGCTTGTGTTGTGATGGAGGACTTAGCCAACCGAGGAGTTGAACACACTACGCCTGGGTGGGACCCAAACGCGATGTCAACTCGGCCACCGACCGGTATATTTAATAAACTGTACAAATAATGGTTCACCAGTGTCTTAGTTCATGAGATGACATAAAAGGCGAAAAGCAATGTGATATGCATGAATTTGGCTGACTTGTATTTTTGAATTTATTACTTTTTAATTAATTTTAAAAATACATAAATTATGGTTGTGTAAAAAAATAATAATAATCATATATATGAAAATTTTCAAGAAGTAAACTAGATCCTAAACCATACTGATCATGTTGTATCTAAGACATTCTGATCATATTGCAATGTGTTGCATATCTAAGACATGCTGATCATGTTGTAATGTGTTGCATATCTAAGACATGCTGATCATGTTGTAATGTGTTGCATATCTAAGACATTCTGATCATATTGTAATGTGTTGCATATCTAAGATGTGCTGATCATGTTGTAATGTGTTGCATATCTAAGACATTGAATTAAAAATATTTACAACAATATTAATTAAGTATTTACATCAAAGAAACGCAAAGCAAAAATTTCAATGGTTAAATAAAATGAGTTTTTTTTTAAATGTGATAAAATTGAGATTTCATGATAAAATACCTTAAATGTTTTGGCAAGATACTAATACGCATACCACTGACATAGTGGCACCTCGGAGAGAAAGTTACTGAATTCGCCACGGTCAATCTCTCGGTTGGTGGAGAAAAGCTAGAGATTGTAACCTGGTAACCTCTTCCTTATTCTCATAAACTATGCATGTTAAACCTAGGATGCACATTTATTCTTGGTCGATCGAGTAAAACCGACGAGGAAATACAAAGGCTAAAGGCAATGTCAAGATTGGCTCGACGTTTAATGTATGCCGAACAGATTGAGCTTCAGCATCTCTACAATGCGAAACAGTGTCTTTTTTTAGCAAGTCTCACATTGATCACTATGCCACTACTAACTTACTCGATGTAAAATACACACTAGACAGGGGCAAAATTGATTGAATGAATTAAATGAATAAATTCTATCTTGTGATACACTTGATCTGATTCTCAATTTCAAATGGAATTTATTTCTTCATTCCTCGTTTCATTCCATTCCTTCCATCCTAAGATTTATATTAAGATTTATTTTACGGCATATTTAATAAAAATAAAAAAAATGTATTTATTTTACAGTTAAATTATTTCAATGTATAATATTATATTATGGTAAGAATGATGATAGTACTGTAAACGATTTAAATTTTATAATGTTTCATAGGTATTCAAATATTATTCTGGACAATATGCAATAAAAAACGGATTTAATCGTAGACCTTAGCTATACAACGCAAACATCTTAAATGCAGCTGTTCTAGCCTTTTTTTTATTTTTTGGGGGAATTAAATGAATGAATAAAAATAATCAATTCACAAGACCAGAGGAATGAGATTGAATCGATTCACTGATGTGAATATATTTGCCCATGTTTAATACACACTCTAGAGCATGGTGAAGCGAGTAAGTATGAAAGAAATTATCAGAGATGTGCTTTATTTCAAATGGAAATGCAAAATGGATATTTTCCATTTTGCATTTTAAATGGTTTTCCAAAAACCATTTTGCATTTTAAATGCTTTTCTCAATGCATTTTCCATTTTAAATGCTTTTTTGCAAAATTCTTCCTACTATCTCCACTCATCTTTTTTTCATTAGCCCCAAATATCAGTCGGTCCTCAACCTCGCTATGAGAGATAATTTACATTTGTCAAGTTGCTCCCTGGTAGGAGCCCTGGCAATTGAGTGATACCATTACAAAAAATACTGATTCAAATACTGAACATGGCCATGATGCTGTAATATTAAATGTTAGATAGCAGTTTCTATGTTTTTACGTTGGCAACATTAGTCCCGCGCAAATTTTTTGTGGTTTCATAATTTTTAGTCGTGGTGTTTTTGGATTTACCATCATGTAATATGTTTGTTCTACATTGATGTCCATTATTAAATGACAAAATTGTTTAAAAATTCTATAATTATTTTGAATGTTTGACCTGAGAAACCATTTTGCATTTTCAATGCATTTTGAAAATAGGTATTTTGCATTTTGCATTTGAAATGCTTTTCTAAAAACCATTTTGCATTTTCAAATGGAAAAGTTTTGACCCATTTCCATTTTGCATTTCAAATTGTTTTGGGTACCCATTTTGCACATCTCTGGAAATTATGACATCCAAATCTCTCCGAGCCACCTCAAAGCGAGCCGTAAGATTTGCCATCTAGACGGTGATACTTAATAACCGTTGAGTAAGAACTAATGTGCGTTTTAGGCTGTACAGAAAGTAGGTTACAAGGGGACAGGAGCAGATGGCACGGTTAGATCTAGAAGGGCGGAAGACCGAAGAGTTCTGGCTTGAAGTCCTCGAGGGAGCGCAGGACGAGGGTGGCCTCGCAGGTGAGTGCGGCGTCCAGCTGCTCGTCCGGCACCATCACCACCTGCATGCCCGCCGCCACCCCCGCCTTCACACCATTAGGGGCATCTTCAAACACCAAACACTGAAAGAAAATTACTAAAATTTAGTACTGACAGATTAAATGTTAAATAATAATAAGTTTGCTTTCTTCGATAATGTTAAATAATTCTTAATTTGTTTAGACATGAAAAGTAATTTTTTAATCAATTTTTCAATCAATACTCTATTAGTGAGAGAGTACGGAGTGTATTCCCTGAATATATAAAAAATTCTTACATTGCTGGGGTCCGGTTTGTCTGGAAACTTGGAGGCACAGACCAGGAAGATGTCGGGCTCCGGCTTGCCCTTCTCCACTTCGGGGTCGGAGGTGCCGAATATCTTGTGAGAGAACATGTCGAACACGTCGCGGTGGTTCATTATCTTCAGGTCAGCGTTCTCCTTGCTAGAGCTGGTGGCCAGCGCAAAGGGGATGTTGTTATCCTGCAAGTGCTGTACCAGCCGCTTCGCACCTACCATTGTACAAACAATGTATTTACAGGACATCTTATGTATAGACACAAATAGGTACTTCACATCGATACACCAACTCAGACACAAGTCTAAACAATTACTATCATTAGATAAGAATAACTTGAGATCTATAATATATTGCAATAAATAAATACCTAATTCCAGTGATTTTAAATAAAATCAATAAAAACTTAAAATTTAAAAAAAATGTGAGACTATGCCCTAAAATGATAAAGCTGTGGTTAATTAAGGAAAATTTCATATCTTGTTATTAGACAGGTATATTGAGATATTTTGTAAATTTTATAGATGTAATTTAAATTATCTAATATTATTGGTAACCGGATAACTCATCACAATGATAATTCATCACATCTTTAAAAAGTTATATAAAGTCATGGAAAGTGATGAAAAAAAAACTTTATTAACTGGGTTATGTAGGTTAGGTTAAAAAAAAAATTTCATCGTTTCTAATGACTTTATATCACTTTTTAAAAGTGTGTTGAATAGTCACTGTGTTGAGTTAGCATGGAACCAATATTATTATGTGATCTTCTAATGTTTCCATAAAACTATAAATGTATTTATCTACAGATATTTTCTTATACATCATATTAAGAATATTTAATTGGTAGAACATACAGACAAGCTGCCATATGTCAGCTTTGTGGGGACTACCCTAAATTTGTTTTATTTACTAAGTAAATAAAAATAAAAATTACTATTATTCAATATGTCGCTGAAATAATGTACTAAATGTATTTAACTTTACACTACTCCATATGGGAGGCAGGTTTTGGGTACCGCCACCCTAGGAACCTTCTATTGGATAACCAACACCTCTGCCATAAGTCGCCCCAAATGGTACGCAACGTTGGTGATTTGGCAGGGGTGCTAGGTGAAAGGTGAGCTATTTTTAAAACTTTTTTTTAGTTTGCATTAAAAATTTTACTTTAAAAAATTATGTCTGTTTCTAATAATAAATTTGAAAGCGTACTTCATCACCCTTCAACAACGTTTTTTTTAGTTTTCTAAACATTTATAATTATTCCATTTGTTTGGATTTTATTGCAAAGTGGAAATAATCTGACCCTCTGTCAGAATATGCTAGAGGCCTGAAGGTGAATTAATGGATTTTTTTTTTCAAATAAATTATTTTCACTTCTTCCAGAGTGGATCTACATCGTCATAGAAAAAAAGACGATTCAGAATCCAAATTTTGATTTGAACAGTTGGCCATTTTTATTGTAGGTTTTTTTTCAGTAACTAAATGTCAATTAATCAGGAATATACATTCCAATTTTCAGTAACCAGGTGTGAATTAATCAGGAATGTACATTCCTATATAGATGTGAATTAACCCGGAATGTAAATACCAATCTTCTGTAACTAGGTGTGAATTAACCAGGAATGTACATAACACTCTTCAGTAACTAGTTGTGAATTAACCAGGAATACACATTTTGATCTTCGGTAACTAGATATGAATTAACCAAGAAAATACATTCCAATCGTCAGTAACTAGATATGAATCCAGAAATATACATTGAAAATGGTCACTAACTCGATGTGAATTAACCAGGAATATACATTCTAATCGTCAGTAACTAGAAGTGAATCTGTTCCAATTTTCATCTTCCCTCTTATTACCCATACACACAAATTCTACATAATGCACAGATAAAAAACGGGGGCAAAAGGTTAGGTTTTTAACCTGCTGCTAGGATATGTCAATAAGTAGCTTTACATGATCAAAAGAATGAAAGGTTACCAACCTGGCATTAAAGCTACTTTTGGGAAAAGCACTTCGAAATGCTTCCGAGTCTCTTCGATGAACTCGTCGATGGACAGCGGTAGATCGAGGGTCTTGATGACAATGTCGGCGCACTCCCGGCCCTGCTTGCCCATCAACTGCACCTTCAGGTCCCACGTGTACTGCTTCCCAAACTGACCCACCACATTCTGGAATCCAATTGTATAAAGCTTCTCGGAATCTAGAACATTAAAAAGCATAATCTCAATCAGTTCAATATAAACTAACAATGGTTCTGGACCAAGACGTTGCGGATTCAAACTTAAACGAGAACAAATTTTTATTTATTTGTAAACTGTATTTGCACTTCGCTCCAAAGTAATCATGCTGACTAGACAAACATTGCTTTAAATGGTTTTACACATCTTCAGTGACTGGATCTGAACAGCCAGAAAATAATAATGATGATTGGATTATTGGTATAGTGCCGTTTTCGTGAAAAAATCAACTCCAGGGCGCTTAACAACTTAATTTATGCATAAAATCTATTCCTATAAGAAGACTTATAACTTACAACAAGTGACTTATAACTAACATTAATGTCTGGTGTTTTACAACTAAGACTTTTAACTAGTGACTTATAACTATACATATTTTATGACCGAGTGGGTATTTACACAATACTGCTATAATATAACTTCAGAGATGTGCTTTATTTCAAATAAATCCATTTCAAATGGAAATGCAAAATGCAAAATGGGTATTTTCCATTTTGCATTTTAAATGCTTTTCTCAATGCATTTTCCATTTTAAATACTTTTTTTGCAACATTCTTCCTACTATCTCCACTCATCTTTTTTTCATAAGCCTCAAATATCAGTCGGTCCTCAACCTCGCTATGAGAGAAAATTTACATTTGTCAAATTGCTCCCTGGTAGGAGACCTGGCAATTGAGTGATACCATTACAAAAAATACTGATTCAAATTTTTATTTTTCCTTGTTTTAGTTTCTTAACTCTATTTTAAATTTTTATTTTATATATTTTGATTATCTAGAGCAGGGGTGCTCAAACGGTCGATCGCGATCGACCGGTCGATCGCGAGTGCTTTTTGAGTCCATCACGAGAAAATTTTCCCATTTTTCATGCCTTCTTTTTTATTATTTATTTGTAGCTTTTAGCGGACTGAGTTACTGAACGGAGTGTTCTGGAATATTGCAGATAATATCAGATATACATCTCATAGCCACAGAATTTGACACAAAATTCTGGTATTTTATATCTGAAGATAAATATCCGAATCTAAGGCAAATCGCCCTTCAGTTGACGGCAATGTTTGGGTCAACTTACTTGTGCGAGCCTGCATTTTCTGAAATGAAGACAATTAAGTCAAAATATCGCAATCGACTAACTGACGAACTCGTCATCGTGCTTGCGATTAGCACTCGGTAATTACGTACCATCGTATGAAAAGTATGCTGAGGACATGTAGTGTCACGCTTCAACATCCAAAGTCATTATTTAGTTAAGTTTAGAAACTAGAACTCGTTCGTTTTTTGTAAGAACCAATAAACTTTCAATTTTGAATAAATATAAGTTTTTTTATTGACTTTTTAGTGCAGACCTCCACCTACCTTGACTAAAAAAATGCATATTGCGAACTAATTTCTGTCGTTCCTCCAAATTCTATGTGGATTCGTGGCTATGCAATTGTGCAACGTCCCTATGTATCCCTATATCCAACGACTTATACCTGCGCCACGATACACCCTACCTACATAGACGACAATCCTGCATCAGCCTCTTGCAGCCTCTCAGAGTCGATCGATCGGAATCTAATAATTTTAAGGTAGATCGCCAGCAGTTCAAGTTTGAGCACCCCTGATCTAGAGCATTAATTCAACAAAATCAAAACAAAATTTCATGGAATGCTTACCATTGTAAATTCAAAATCTGCTTATAACCTTTCTTTACATCTCTTTATTTTAATTTTCTTTGTTTTAGTTTCTCAACTCTCTTTTAAATTTTTATTTTTATATATATTGATTCTCTAGAGCATTAATTCAACAAAATCAAAACAAAATTTCATGGAATGGAGAAAAAACAGACATGTTTTTTTTTTAATATTAATTTAATATTAACTTATTTTTTAATCTTCTATCTATTTCTACTCTTCCTTTCAATTTCTTTTCATTTTTATATATTTTGGATTCTCTGGGGCAATAATTTCACCAAATTAAAAGTAAGATTTCACGGAATGGTTGAAAAGCTTACATGCTTCTATTTTTTTTTTAATATTTATTTATACATATACTTTTTTCTTTTTGCATATTTTTTTATTCCCTATTTGTATTTTTTTGGCTTATTTTTATTCTCTATTTTATTCTAATCTCCTTTCTTTCTTTTATCTATTTTTGATTCTCTAGCTTATTAATTTCATCTAAATAAAAAGTAAAATTTCAATTTGATAAACTCACATGTCAATAATTTTTTACTATATTGCTATTTTTGAATTATCATATTTGAATATTCTTTTAGTCTATTCTCTACGTTTATATTATTTAAAATATATAGTTAGCAACTTCTTATATCAACCAAGAAAACTTTTCAAATTATTTATAAAGTGCAATAACTAAGTAAAAGTCAATACACTATACAAAACAAGAATCGCATTTAATAAATCTGATAATCTCCTAGTTAGACAGCCAAAGATCACTGTAATATGTATTATGTCATGTTTTTTTTTTTTAAATTAATAAATAAATAAATACTGAACATGGGGCCATGACGCTGTAATATTAAATGTTAGAGAGCAGTTTCTATGTTTTTACGTTGGCAACATTAGTCCCGCGCAAATTTTTTGTGGTTTCATAATCTGTAGTCGTTTACCATCATGTAATATGTTTGTTCTACATTGATTTCCATTATTAAATGACAAAATTGGTTAAAAATTCTATAATTATTTTAATTGTTTGACCTGAGAAACCATTTTGCATTTTCAATGCATTTTGAAAATAGGTATTTTGCATTTGAAATGCCTTTCTAAAAACCATTTTGCATTTTGCATTTTCAAATGGAAAAGTTTTGACCCATTTCCATTTTATTTCAAATGGTTTTGCGTACCCATTTTGCACATCTCTGTATAACTTACAACTACGACTTAAACTAGAGATTTACGACTAACATACATATTTAAGTTTACAAATACAGATGGTTATGATTACTGCTCGTGGTGTCAATGGTAAGGAATAAAAATATTACAAAAAAAAAATTACGCAATAATAAATGGTTATAAAATTAAAGTGGGTAGTCAAAGAGAAAAATTCCCTGGACTGAGCAATGAAAAATACCACACAAAAAAATAATGCGGTTATAATTCTGGTCATTATTTCTTCCTAACATTCCTGAATAGGGGACGCCCAAATTCCACAAGCCCGGGGAAGTTGAGACTCTTGTGCAGTATTGCATAATATAACAAAAAATAACCTGGAACACATTTGTGCTAATTTCAGGTTCAAACAATCTAATATTTATCGTAGGTAGGTAGAATGTACATCGTATATTAATTAAAGCAAAAACTGAATGTCAGGTAAGAACTGAAATTAATATAATGTATCGCTGTGCGAATATATTACACCAGTCAAAATATGCAGTTTTGGGATAATCAACTTCTAAGATATAAACAAAATTGAGAATAATGTGTGTCAAAAATTTTCTCAACAATTTGTATTTTTTTATGCGAGTCACAAACTGCTTCAACAGTCCAATTTGAAATATTAAAATTTTAAATGCAAACATAAAAAAAGTTTAAAAAATGGCTCGCCTAACGTTTTTTTGTGTAAACACTGAACTAAAATTAGTGCTAAAAAAACATATTTTAATATACAAATGTATTCTAAATATAATAGCCACATCTCTTTTTTGTCATTTCATATAAAAGTAATTAATAAAAATTGTCAAAATTTCATAAATTATATTTTAACTATGACGGTAAGAGAGACAAAACGATTTCCATGAGACCATATTAGCCGTTCCGAAAAGAAAACAAGTTGACTCTACGGGTATTAGCTGTTTGATCCCAAAACCGAACAAATTAGCCTGAGGAGTTAGTGATTTGTATACATACTCCTAGCTGGGTTGGTAACTATATCAATTGTACAAAAGCAAGATATTTTTAAACAGTCCAAAAGTATTATAGTGATTTATTTTTGGAGTATTGTGCCATATTGATGGACACTGTGAAGCTGTCCGAAACGTTGGCTAAAGAAGGAGGTAGCGAAACACGGCATAATACCCCAAAAATAAACCTCTATAAGTCCTATAGCAGGCCTGCGATTCTGGAGTTAAACGATCAATCGTTTTCGTAAGCGCCGTCTTCGAGTGAAAAACTACTAGTCGTCGCGACTAACTTTTTCGAATGTTTCAATTTTACGTATTCTTGAGCGTCGAACGGTCGAAGTTGGTGGAAAAGATGATTATATTGGCACCCCTGTGAATATTGTCTATGTTTCTGATGTTTTTGGGATTTCTATGGTGTGACTGTCAAACAGACAACAGTTATTCGTTATTCAAAACAGAAATGGCTGCGGGACATATTACAAATTGCCAAAAGCAACTCTTAATTGAGCTTGTAAGCTCCGATAAAGACTTAGTAAGTGGGAAATTTTCACCCACTTTTACATTTGCGGAATCCGCGCAGTAAAACAAAAATTGACAGCTAGACTAGATTTTGACAGCCAATTCCATAGAAACGCCAACAACCTACCACTTGCTGCCCTGTTTCTACAGGTTATACCCAGTAGTTGTCGTGTGGAATGACTTTTGACGTTTGGCGTCGAAGTATGTACCTTCGACCAATTTCGGGGATAGCAACGACGACCAACGTACGTACTTTCGACGGCGATTACGAGCGCCCTCGATTCAGGAATAGAGCCCCTGGTACATTACAAGATAAGTCATGTAAATATTCAAGTTGAACTCGCAGATATACACAATAAATTCAATGGTTTCATTATTATATATACCAGTGATGATCAACACACGGCCTGCAGAGCTCATTTAATATGACCCATGAGACTTTTCGCACGGCATGTCTTAGCTAAATAAAATATTCACAGATTAAACAGACAGTTCTGTTTATAAAAGGGTTAAGCATAAAAATTTAATCTTTCTTAGCTGCTCAAAATAATAAGCTTTTTTTAACATGTTCTTAAAAGACAGAATATTGTGGTTTGGCTTTAATTGTAGAAAAAATTTTCACCTTCGCAGGGCAGTGTTTTTTTGTTGTTGTTGAGACATGTTTGAGATACGCATTTTAATGTTTTCCATTTCATAAAATACCAAAATTTTACTAATTTTGTTTAACTTTCTGAACGATATAAAATAACAACATTTATTGATTTGACCTTGAACCTGGCAAAAATTTTGTCTGTTGTGCTTTCTTTATGGGCGCTGTGATTGATTTTTTGTATGGGTTCCGTTTTATAAGGGTATGCAAATAATGTTTCTGAAAACATATAAATAATAGAAGAATGTTTTGATATTTCCTTTTTAACACATTTCTGACAGGTTTTTTTTGCGCTGGTGCTACGCTGTCTCCGGACGAAAATAGAGGTCCCGCGCGAATTTCTTTTTTATTGAAAAATTTTGATAAGATATTTGTTTTAAATCATTATATCTTCTTATAAACTCAATTAACCTTGTAATATGTTTATTACGGTCCGCCTATCGGTATTTGCCTATACCTACTTTCTTTAAATGCGCCCGACATCTCTCGCTCGCTTGCACATATGAGTTAAGTGGGGCGGAACAGAGATAGAGATTCGAATTCCAGGAATTGAATTATTACAATAACAAATAATGTACTATCCTTTGTTGAAATACCGATGTAAATGAAAAGCAAATAATAAAATTTTAAATATAAAAAGAAAACTTGCATTACGATTAGATAATTATGTACTTATGGTAAGGATCTTTACAAAGAGATTGGTATATAATATTCATATAAAAACATTAAATAATTAGGTCTTTTCTGCCATTGAAATGAGGCCGGTGCAAAAGGTAGAACTACCCTTCCCGGCGTTAAGCATCAATTGACCGAACGGGTAGAACTACCTTTCCCAGCCGAAATGTGTTAATAGTAATCAATGAATAATTTTATTGATCAATATTTAACATTTTCAATCAAAATACAAAAATCACATTTTCAAATCTGTATTACAAAATACAAAAGCTTTTTGCAACAAACTTTAGTTTGTCATTTTGAATCAGCCATCCAAAATTTCAAGTATTTTAAAAATAAAGTTCTTTAATATTTCAGAATGATAAAAATGGAAAGAATTTATTGCTTTAGCCTCATGAATAGTTAACCATGTCAAGCTGGATGCAAAGTACCCCCTGCGGCCAGCGAACCAATTAAAAATAGATATATTGCCCTCCAGTTAAAAAGGTTGGTCATCACTGGTCTGTACCCTATTCTCTCGTCATATTCATAAAATACACATGTGCCATAGTCAGAAAACATTTTTTCAAAACATTAATCTCCACACAGGGCCTGTCATTTTTGGGGATACTTTGTGGAGTGTGGAGGGACTTTTTGAGGAGAGGAAGGAGTGTCCAAAACGAATTATATAAATGACCCATTCTCATGTGACGAATCTATACGAAAAATGCTGAAGTATATTGTATCCACTTAAGTCACTGTAACTCGCACATGCATAATATCAACAGTTTACCATATTTTTTTCTTATTTGCTTACCTAGTAATACATACTCACTTTAATGCTATCTATATATAATTTTAGTAACTTATATTTTTTTTAAATTCTATACTCTTTATTATGTTTTATATTCTACACTTTTTAAATTCCTCCTTATTTCAAATTTTTGATATATTCTTTCAAATTATTTTAATGTACTTAACACATATAAAATATCATCAGTTTATTTTTTTCTTATTAGTACTTACATTGATTTCGTGAATTGAATTTATTTTTTTTTTTCTAAATTATATACTTCTTATATTTTCTTAAACTATATACTCCTTATTTTCTTTAAAATTGTATACTTTCTATATTTCTTTTATTTATTTATTAATTAACGCCCTTTTTCGAGGCTTTTACTTAAGAATATTTAGAAATACATATACATTATTTATTGTACATAACTGAATTGCTTCATTAACAACATTTTATATTTGTTTAAAGATAAATTGAAGATGTCCACTGACTCGGTATAATTGTTTCCCTCCATTAGTATTCTGGGCAAAGAGGAATACATATGATAGTTAGTCCCAGAATTTCTACACTGAAATAAATATAGTATTAAGTTGTGGAATCCGGAAGCTTATCAATTCTAGCAATACCGGACTATCAATTAAATCATTTAGAATTTATATAGAAATACCAAGTCAGTGAAAATTCTTCTGTCTGACAATTTGAGCATATTTATATAATTTAACAGAGTATTGTAATTCAACATAATTGCAGGAATACCCATTTTAAAGTTTATAAAATGTAAGAATTTGTTTTGTATTCTTTCAACAGCTTGTACATGTATATTATAATGTGGGTTCCAGAAAGGAGAATTGTACTCAAGTTGACTTCTTACATAGGAGAAAAAAAATATTATTCTACTTTTCTTTTAATCTCTTCTATATCTCATATTTCGTATGTGATATATTCTTTTAATATACTTAATATATAATCAACCACCACAGCGGCATGGGCTTAGCTTTGTGGTCTAAAATTTGTTAATGAATATAATAATATAATATAAACTATGTAAAATGGCTGACCGATCGCCCTCGATTTAGCAGGCCACTACAACCAGTCAAACGCAGTTTATTTGTTAACAATACTACCAATAATTATTTCGTTAGCTTTCTAACTCAAAGGCCTCATACACTATGTGTCGTATTGTATCATGTTACTGCTGCAACTACCTAGCATTTACATATAAACTTTACATTATTTATTAACTAATTTAAGTTTGTATAACTTAGGAGTAGGAATATTCCTATTTTTGTATTATTTACTTGCTGTTATAATATGTCAAATGGCAGTGGCGGTTCTTCACAAGGGGACCGTGGGGACAGTCCCCACTACAGATATTCCAGAAATCTACCAAGAAAAAAAATGACAATTCTTTCAGTTCGCAAAAAATAATGAATGCATTCTTTACATGAAAGTAATTAACAGTTGCAGAAATTTCAACTAAAAATTCATTAGGGTAATTTTTAAGCTCGAAATTTGAAAAGTTTCTTCCGACGAACGTGCGACTAGCCTCCTCCGTTCCTTGCAGCATACTAATTACTAATATTACTAATACCAACGCGCCCGATGAGCCCGAACGAGCGGATTCGGGACTAGCGTCCAGTTATGTGCAGAACGTTCTGCGCAGTTGGGGGACAACCCCAGCGATTTATTCCTACTAAAATGATTCTTCTACTTGGACTGAATACTCTTGCATGAGATTTTAAGAATTTGCGCATGCGTATTTGAATCTTCTAACGAAATCGCAGGGGACAGACTTGAAAATCCCCTTGTGATCGTTTGTTTTAGTTCTAATTATTGAAGTAGGTCAGTTAGGTCAGTTATGCACGGGTCAGAATATGCGTTAGTCGTGTTATAATCGTTTGTGACGTTTAAGTAAAATAATAGTATTGATATCGATTGATCGGATCATTTCTTATTTCTATAGCGCCGTTCTCGTGGTAAAAGCGCTTTAAACTGAAGTATCTACGATTAACTTGTGTTATTTTTTATTAAACGTAATATTTATGAATATTTGGTGTTTCTGGTTAGGTGTGTGACTTATCTTCTTATCTAATGATAATTTTTGTTAGAAATTATTCGAAAAAATGAATGAAGTCGACTTTTTACTGAAAAATAAATTCAGTACGTTAACATTTGACAAAAAAGTAGAAGTGAAACGCCTAGGTGCTCACCAACCTAGAGACATTGTAATTGAGTTTCATGTTGTTAAAACTCATAAAAAAGTTAAATTTTAATCCAGAGTGGTTTTCTAAAATATCTTGGTTATGTGCTAGTGTTTTGTTAAAGAAACTTTTTTGTTTTCCCTGTATACTTTTTGGTGGTGATACAGTGTGGACTCAATCTGGGTATATTGATTTAAAACATTTATCGGAAAGGTTGACAAAACACGAAAATTCATCGGAGCATATGAAAAACGCAATAACTTTACAACTTTTTGGAAAAACAAACATTATCGAAAAACTGGATCCCCACCACCGAAAATGTGCTCGAGCCGCCACTGTCAAATGGATATGGTTATATGTATTTTTACTATTACTTTTGTGAACTTGCAATCTTCAGAATATTACTTTTTTATGAACTATGTATGTAAAAGCTCAATGGGCGTATAAATAAATAAATAAAATAATAAACATTGACATGAATAAAAAAATTAAAAAATTTAAATGTCAACCATGTAGAAATGTTTCCCAACTGCACCAATGACGAAGGGACCAATGACACTAGTTTCTCAGAGCATCTTCCATTGAAATACCAGTAGAACAAGGACACCATTCCCACCTGATGCATATGCTCTAAAGATTGCAATCCGTTTGTTAAGATAAAATAATCTATCAAAAGCTACTATTCATTTCACGATAATATAAAATAAAATAAAGAGTTTTCCAAACAGTATCACCAGAATCAAATCAATCACGATTAAGTAATCTTCGATAAAATACAATAAGATAAGATAAAATAAATTATTATAAAAATTTTAACCAACATTTTTAAAATCATTCTGCAAACAAATCTATCATATTTTTATTATAATTGCACACGGTAATTACACTATTATACTAAACAATTGGAAACCGGATTGAAAGAGGCCATTTCTCTGATAAGAATCAAGCAAAAATTGATAAGCTAAATACATATTTGTTAATTAATATTGTACAATTATTCAAACATTTCCGAGCGATAAAACATGAAAATATTTCAATGATTAAAGAAAGAACAATTTCGGAGAATTGTTCTAGCTTTGCAATGACCTCTAAAATACAATATTGTACACATAAAAATATCAAAATAAGAAATAAAATCCATAACTAGGCTATTATTGTGTATAATGGTAAGTGAAAATAATTATCCATTGATATAATCACAAAATGTGTATATCACCCAGAACTCATCCTTAGAAGGGAAGAAAAATCATTGTTTGTTTCGAGTAAGACATAAAAGAAAATATTATGAAATATGTTGTGAAGGTCAAAAACATTGCATAATAAAAGCTCTCTTACCGATTAAGAGACCATCCATGTCGAATATAACGTGACTGACTTTCTTATACTGCATTGTAGAAATAATATCAAAAATATGTTGACGTTTAGAAACGGAGGAAAACTTTTATCTCTGACCGATGTTTAAAATACACTTTAGCGTTGTGAGAATCCTAAAAACACTTCCTGGTACTTGACGTTGTCATTTAACTATCAATATTCAATATCCTAAACAATATAGATAAGAAATTCGTTTATGTACATTATTATCTGCGCGAAACTCAACCTCGGCCTTTTGACTTTTGACGTTTCTGTTTTTGACATGTGTTTTTTATTTACATTTGCAACACTGACAGACAAAAAAATATTATTTTCTTAGCACTTAGTCGACAAATGTAGTTTAAAACAAAGAAACCTTTGAGATGTTAGGTTGATTTTTTTGTGATTTTTTTAGTCACGTAGTCTCAAAATTGGCTTTAATTTAATTATGACTTATGACAATCGTCCTACCGCTATATTTGACAATTTATTTTATAGAGTGGCAGCACCGCAATCCACTGAAGCGTCAGAAGCCATAGATTATAGATAATCCCGATTTCATAGACAAATATGAACTGATTGAAGCTGATCTGTGGTGATCTGAGGTCAAGAAACAGAAAATGTTATTTGTTTACGTTGCCGCTCATATTCGCATTTCGTGGGCTTTGTGACAATTTGAGTTAGAAATGTTATATTTGCACGTAGCAAGACCGGTTTTCTAATGAACGGCGAGCTGAATAAATGGTTTATAAAAATGCAATAGGTTTCACAGCGATTGAAAACCCATGATTTAATATAAATCAAAAAACATGGACGGCCCCGGAATGAGTTTATTCAACGGTGCCGGCAGTATACATTTGAATACGAGTGCTCAACGGCTTGAAGAGGAAGAAGCCATCGAAGATCAGAAACGACGAAATGAAGAGGTATACGTTACAGTTTCTCGTGAATATAAATATCCTTATTAGACGGGTGCATTACTTTTGTGAATGTTCGAGGCCATATGGGGTCCTTTCCCTCGAGCAGGTTATTTTGTTCAACAAATAAACTTTATAATTAAATGGTTAATGAAGTAGTAAACCTTATTTTTACATTAGTGTTAGTCCGTAGTGCCTAAATTCAATGATATTATTTATTTATTTTACACTATTGTGCAATTTGATTCTTCTATACTGAGTATTTTAGTGGATTTTATATGAGATTATAAAAATCGAATTTTAATGCATCTTTTACCATCTTTCCTGACTTAAATAGTTGTTTCTTGTAGTAATTAAGTTTAACTTCCATAATCTGTCAATGTTGAAAGTGCGGCGGTTAGGTAAATATTTACCATGGTTTTAAATTATTTCAAGCCACCAAGGTGATATTTTATTTCATCAAAATGGCACTATAAAAATAGAATTTGAAGTATTTTTTGTAACCATTTTAAGTATTACTCAATTCTTTTTTTACACATTATACTGATTTGTGCTAAAGTTATTTTTAACAATTTCAGTTACAAAACGACCTGAAGAACTGTTTTGATGACTTTATTGACGACGAGGATGATTCTGTCAACGACAGCTCTCACTTCATCTCCCTGAACATGGCACAGTCACGGAGTCTCGCCCGGAACAGCGGCTTACAACAGAAAAGTAACACAATTATTTTTTTTCAGGATAATTCTTTTTCAGGTGTATTACAAAATTCCTTCTCAAATGCTTAATTTTAAAACTTATTTGCAGCTTTCGAAAATAGTCCGTTGAATCTACAAGCGGAACTCATGCAATCTGCCCCTTCAAAGGGACAACCCATTGAGCATGCGCCTAACCCTAGTCACAATCGAGTCAACGCCGGCGTAGGAAATGATCCCAGCCATCCCATGAGCTACGGCAATCACAGGATGGCGCAGAACGAGTTGCACAATCGCAATGGCTACGGCAATCTCCACAATAACTCTCCTGCCTACCAATCCCCACCACTGGTTCAGGAGCAATACCAAGGTGAAGTGTTAAACCATTACCAGCATTGTTCTCAAACCCCCCTGACTGGAGCTGTTCAAAGTAATTTCAACTTATCTTTTATTTTTATAAAAATAATATGCTATCCTTTTATATTAATTTTGGCAATTTACTGATATTTCGCCTTAAGGGGTCTGTTTTCGCGTCCCGAAATATGCATCTCAAAAGATGGTCTACTGTACTCTATCCCTCTCTAACGAAGCAAACGCTCCTGGGTATGTACTGGGTAGCGGGGGATAGTACTGGGCTCTTGTCTGACAGTGCATGCGACAAAACAGTTATATAAGGGGTTAAATAAACAGGAACATTTAGTTTTATTATTTTAAAAATTTGCACGAAGCCGTAGAACTACCCCTTTAGTTTAGTTCATTAGAAATAGCGCACACAGATCACATACACGGCTCCGGTCTTATTCTTTTAGTGTTAGTGTAATTCACCATGGCGTCTATGCGACGCAGACAGTTGCAGGTGGGCCGGCGAAAAAGACGGAAAACAGAAACGACATTTTAGGTGTATGCATGAATATATTTGCATTAAAACGGGAATCACCCTTTTGTTTAGTTTATTCAAATTAGCGGAGATACATTTCTCTGCTAATATAATAATTATAATTGTACGAGATACGGAAATCGGATGATGCATGTTGCTGTAGCAGACAAAATAATAATAATATTACTGTACAATTCTCCGTAAGGAGCATACATAATAAAATAGACTTTGGCATCAGGGTTGGAATATCTAGGGAAATTTCCCTAGATCTAGGGAGAAAAATATTTTTAGGGATATTCGAATTATTTTGTGGGGAATTAATTTTCCTCGAAATTCTCTAATCCCGTAGTCTTCGAGTAATCCAGTACTTCATATAAACCCATTCTGAAATCTAGGGAAATTTCTATTCTAGGGAAATAAAAATCCTTGTGGGATATGTGTTTACATTTTTTTTATTTCCCTATATTTTAAAACTGTTCCGATTTGTCAAAAACGTTACATAAAAGAATTAAATTAAACGAAACTCTAAAACCACAATTATATCGGCACTTTCGCAAAAATAAACATTCAGATGAAATTTTTTAAAATTATTTTTTTTTTTAATTATGCTTTATTAACAAGTTCGGCTGTCTAATGTTTGTAACTGTTTGTATTAATTATAAAAAGATTATTAAAAATGTATATAGAATTTAAAAACACAAAATGCAGTTCTACAAATTGATAACAATAAATGATTGAATGATTTTTCTAACACCCAAAATCACTAGATGTTACAATCAAAAGCATATTCAACAAACAAAAACAACATTTGGACAAAAAAATGTACACAGTGGTCATAATAATTTATATTCGCAAGGCCTGCTGCAAGTGGTAAGCTGGATATTATTTAACCTCTCAGAAAAGGACTTTTATTTACTTTGTGTTCCTTTGCGAACTGTCAAAACGCGAAAATTTTTATGTTATTCACGAGTTTTGTTAAAAGCTTCATAACTCACGTTTTGGGAAACGTAGCCTCATTCTAAAAAATGTTTTGGAAAGATTATGAAATTCACTATCGTATTGTTTTGTTATACGTAAATATTTGCGTGTCTAAATATACATTTTCTGAAAACGTCAAAAATATGTAAAAATCGCTGACCATTATTTCAAAGCTGTGAAAAATGTACTTTTTTCTGAGTATCATAAAGAAATAACACTTTATATATTGAAGAAATATAATTAAAAACTATTAGTCACCTCAAAATATTAACCGTCCAAACTAAAATATTTTTAATAAATTATTTAAAAACGCAATAAATTATGAACGAACAAGATGACAGATTCAATCGACTCAGATAATTCACCTCTACATTCCATAGATATTCTTGAATGCAGACGCGTAGCGTTATTCATTATCGATACTCTGTTTTTTAAATCATGGCAATCCGTATACTAGTGATGGAAATAAATCGATTTTTGTAAAATCTCGCGCGTTTACGTGAAAAGACGTACTAATGTCTTGACCGCTATTATCATATTTACGTCTTTTGACGTTCTAATGTTCCGAGTGGTTAAACAGAATAAATACAAATTTCAATAGAAAAATAAAAATAACCATGAAAATAGCAGCACAATAATAAAACAATGTATATATTATATTTTAATATATATTATATAGCTACAAGCACATTATATTATAATCTACGTAATCCAAGTGTACGTACACATGTTTAAAAATATAAAAACAGTAGGACAGTTAGTAGTTGTGTATATGTTGCTAATATCTAAACTGCGAATGTAGAATGTCAACTAGAAACACACACACACAGGAACACCCATGTACACTGTTGGTGTTGATTTGATATATTACGATTGACGTAGTTATACATACATGCACGCTTCTGTTCCCGACCCCCAGCCTGCGGCTTACCTACGCTAGACACCCGACACCCAAAAGCCTAAATGAATTTATTTGTTTTGCCGGCTTGCGACCATCCCTCCGGACCATGACGGCTTATCTCATACCCGCTTAGTGCGAAATGAGACAAGGGAAAAATTTAATGTAATATTCAATTAAATTTTTGGAAAATTTTAAAAAATTCTTTTTTAAAGAATTTTTTTTTTTTATAATTCATCATATTCTTGAGACAGGACGTGTAAGATTTTTTTCAAAGGTGGCCTCTATTTAGTGACAAAAAATTATCAAAGTTGACTCCAAAAATCATGAAAAAAACTTTTCATTTTTCAGGGCTATATTTTATAATTTAAAGCAAATATCGAAAATCGGACTCACATCCGTACTTTATACATGCTACACCATTTGATTAAAAAGAGATAAATCAGTTTAATTTGGTATTTTAGCCGTAAATCCAAATTAAAATTTGTATGAAAATGTCCTCGCAGCCGTTCCTCTTAAGTGCGTTTTACTATAGACCAGAGATTCCCAAACTTTTCTGGACCACCGCCCCTTTTACAGGAAAATAATTCTCCAACGCCTCTGCCATAAAATAGTTATACCAAATATTAAAATATTAATGCACATTATCTATATTTTATCTATCTATTCAAAATTACAAAGTAGAAATTAAATAGAGTAAAAGTGTCTACCCGATTTGGGATATATAGTTAAATTTTTTACTCAGCCATCACTTTTCGAACTAGTAATTCGTAAGCAGATTTTATTTTCGTGGACTGAATAATGATATTACAATGCGAGTTGCCTGAATACTGTCAGATACATTTATTGACAAATCACAGAAAGGGAGACGGTGATGCCACCTCTCGTGCTCTGCGCAGCTTGGATTGCTCCCTTTTCCCTGATTGGCTACTCTATCAATTTGAATGACTATGATTACTTTAATTGAGAGGCTGGCTATCTGTATAATACAAGGGAGTACTAGAATTCCTTTCCAGCAAATAGTATAACTCAGAAAAGTTTTCTCAACGATGCATAATTATTCTTTCAGATTTAAGACATCTTCCTTCTCAAGGCAATTCTGACTGTACTCCGGGAAACACGAGACAAAACGATGACCAATTACAAATATTCTATCAGGTACAAAAAAAAAATTACCTAATATTATTAATACTGTTCCGGATTTTGTTTAAGATACTGTGACTTTTTTTTTAAGATCTTCACTATTTCCTCGAGTAAACAGTTTTTGGCTGAAAACTTTACATCGACAACTGTATTGTGTTGCTAGGGTAAAAGCTTTGACTCTTCGTAGTAACGGAGGAAGTCAATTCAATAAAATTTAATATGTTTATGAATATTCTCCTAAAATAATTGCACTCTTATAACCGACAAGATATATTTTTCTAATTTTATTATATACTAGCTGTACCCCGCCGCACGTTGCTGTGGCTCAGTCTGTCTATGCAGATAGAGATACAATAGCGCGTGTTGCTTTTACGTCCAACAGATGACGCTGTTTAAAAAAAACAACATATTTTACCTGTTACAGGTGACATCTATATAATATAGGTATGTATATAAAAACACACGCAATATGTCAGGCCCTTGAGATGATTTTGCACAAAAACGGCGCTATACAAGTCATCCAATTATTATTATTATTATTATTATTAGTGTTGTCATTCTCGCTATTATATGATTGATCACTTTTCTATTCACAGTATTACACTCACATTGCGCTCTCGAAATCACTTATTTAATATTACAGCGCCCTTGAGGTGATTTTTCACAAAAACGCCACTATTCAAGTTACCCAATTATTATTATTATAAACTAACTATGGAATAGACAGAGAAAATTTACTATTCGATGTAGAAAAAAATGGAATTACGAGGAGTAACTGTTGACATTTGGATCTGATAATTTTTTTAAATTCCCTAGCTTTCTCAGTCAAATTAAATATACTAGTATTTGACAACTACAATTACCAGATTAGATTCCTCACCTTTGTAGCTATTCACTAGACTGAGCATAGCAAAGTCCTGTTTTAGGTCGACTGTTTGGCGTTTCATCTGTACGTAAATTTGTTTGTTACATTCCGTTTTCTGTTCAAGATGGTGGCCACGTTAGATACTATCTCTATTTTTATCCTGCCAGAGTGTGCAATATCGTGTTTCCTACTATGAGAGTTTTAAAAATTGTATAATTCCTTATTTGAAATACAAAAAAATATGGTTTATAACTAAGTAGGTATATATTTAAGTACCTACTTACAAATCTTATGATTTCAGAGGAAATTTCAGTTTTGATGTATTAAATAAGAGATAATTAGAAACAAACTTATTTGGATGCAAGGTCTACTCTGCCGTGGTAACTAAACTACTGCGGCAGTACTGTTCACAGAACTACATACTACTTTAGCATCATTGAGTGAAAACTGTTGTTTGAATCTGCAAGGTTCGTTTTCTAAGTCCCTCTGGTGATGGTGTCATTGTTCCAGCTGAGGGTGCAGGAAGTCCAGCGGCTGAGCGAAGAGCTGGCGGCGTGTCGGCGGGACGCGGCAAGCGCTCACGATGCACTCTACGGCCGCCTCGCCGTGGCGGAAGCCGAGAGGGAGCGCGCACAACTCTCACTGCAACAGTCACAGGAACTAGTGGGTAAATACTGCCAACAATCACTAATGTTTCTTCTGATAGGTTTGGTAATACCTTCAAGTCTTTGAGCAAAACTATTTAATTTTTAACCTGAAGGATACTACTATTTTATGCAAAATTTTAATGCCACTCTTCTAGCAAATATGGTCTGTTGGGTTTCCACAAAAGGAATTCTTTGGTTAGTATTATTTAAACCAGTGATTTTCAAAATGGACGGTAGTGTAGAAAATGGCTTAAATAAAAAATTCTGTGTTTAACATGCTTTATTTTATAATGGTTTAAATAAAAAATATAAGTGTGTAAAACATGCTTTATTTTGCAAGAATATGTACACGATGCATATTACAACCTATTATTACGATGGCAGATTTTACAAGTCCATAATGTGATCAGATTAGGATTCAGTGAATCTGAATTTTGACTAGTTCTCCGTACAATAAATATGTGAGAAGAAGAATAACAACATTTGATTCAGATCTATGTATCTGAAATAAAAAAAAATGTGGCTATTTTCCTGAATTTCCCGAAACGGGAGGGTGGGAGCGTTGTAGAAAAATATTTTTTGAAAAGGGTCGGTGAGTCAACTAAATTCTCATAACTCCACAATACACCATGATAGTTATAAAGATGTTGATCACGTAATATTGATATAACTCCTTAGCCAATAGCAAGCACCGCATCACGGAGCTGGAACACCAGGCATCCGGCCTGCACGGGAAGTTGGGCGCACTGGTCGCGCGCAACGAGGAGCTCAACGCCGAGGTCACAGCCACCACCGCCAGCCTCATGGACACCCAGCGCCGCCTGCAGACCCTCAAGGCCAACAAGGACTCCGCTCAGAGCACCGACGCGCTCTTCAAAGCACAGCAGGAGAGGTAACTTGTTAAAGTCAATTGTAATCTTATATTCATGAATGCTATGAACTTAACAAATGTATTTGCATTAATATTTCTTCATAGTTTTGCACCTCAATTGATGTACAATAATTCTCTGAAGTCTTTTTAATAAGTTAACTTACTTTGATCTTAATACGTCTACATATAGTAGAACACTGATAATTCGAAATTTATGCCAAAAAAAGTCCCCAAACAAAACAAATAATATATATTTTTGTTCATGCATGAAAATTTGTCTGTGTAAATCAAAAAACTTCAATTTCATATTATTTCATAAATCTGGATCTGACAGGCCAATGTTTTATGAAGATGGGTAAAACACCGTGAAATATGCATTATGCGGTTACAAATCATCCTAATTCGTATTATTATTTCCTAAATTTAAATCTGACAGGCTGGCCGCGACAGTAATCAGCCGCAAAATTACGATTTACCTGGAAATAATATTGTATTTTTAAGAAATATATACAGTAGAACCTCGTTAATTCGAAATCCAGCGGACACCAAAAATCAATTTTCGAATTAACGAAATCCCACGTAATTCGAAATTTTATGAAAAAAAAAAAAAAAAAAAAACGCCGAAAATCGATTTTCTCGGCCGCCTCTTCAAATCCGGGTGGTATTTTAGTTGTAAATTCGTATTAATACCAATTATTTCTTTATTTTCGCGGTCGATTACCGTAGCGGCCCTCCCTTTAAATTCAGATATTCGCAATAAATTCGTAAAAATGCTATATATTTACGCGTAAATCGAGATTTTGCTGCGGATTTCGGTCGTGGCCTACCCTTTAAATTGAGATATTCGTAAAAATCCGCGTAAATCGATATTTCGCGGTATTTTTCCGTCGCGGCCGGCCCTTTATTTCAAATATCTGAATTTGAATTCGTAAAAATACGATATATTACTGCGTAAAACGAGGATTCGCGGCCGTATTCCGTCGCGGCCGGCTCTTCAAATTCAGATATTCGAAATAAATTCATAAAAATGCTATATATTTACGCGTAAATCGAGATTTCGCTGCCGATTTCGGTCGCGGCCTACCCTTTAAATTGAGATATTCGTAAAAATACTATATATTTCCGCGTAAATCGAGATTTCGCGGTAATTTTCTGTCGCGGCCGGCCCTTTATTTCAAATATCTGAATTTGAATTCGTAAAAATACGATATATTTCCGCGTAAAACGAGAGAATTCGCAGCCGTATTCCGTCGCGGCCGGCTCTTCAAATTCAGATATTCGAAATAAATTCGTAAAAATATGATATATTTCCGCGTAAATCGAATTTTGTCGGCAGTTTTTCATCGCGGCCGGCCTTTTAAGTTCAGATATTTGAAGTAAATTCGTAAAAATATGTCATATTTCGGCATGGATCGAAATTTTTCGTCCGATTTCCGTCGCGCCGTATTTTTTCAACTCGGATATTCGAAGTAAAGTTAGTAAAAAGACGATATATTTCCGCGTAAATTGAAATTTCGCGTCCGATTTCCGTCGCGGTGATGAAATACGATATATTTACGCGTAAATCGAAATTTCGCGGCCGAGTTTCGTCGCGGCCGACCCTTTAAATTCAGATATTTAGCGTAAACTCGTAAAACTACGACATATATCCGCGTAAAATGTATTTTCTCGGCCCTTTAAACTCGGATATTCGAAATAAATTTGAAAAAATACGACTTTCCAGTGTAAATCGATTCAGATTTACAAAATAATAATTCTGATTAGGACGATGTATAACCACATAAAAATACATTTTTCGGCGTTTTACCGCCACGGCTGACTTTTAGATTCAGATTTACGAAATATTATGATTTATTTTCGCAAAAATCAAATTTTTTCGAATTACACGAACAAATTTTCGTGCGCGGACAAAAATAAATTTCGAATTACGAATTAACGAATTTCGAATTAAAAAAAAAATTGTATGAAAAAATTTTTCAGGGGAAATTTTTTTTGCGAAAATTTCGAATTACGCGTTTTTTCGAATTATCGGGGTTCGAATTAACGGGGTTCTACTGTATTGTTATATTTGTATGAAATTTTTAATTTTTAGAAATATGTTTTCTATGAATTTACTTCAAATACATATCTGCTTTTCACGGCGTTTTCTATTTACACAGAAAATATGTCATATTTTTATAATTTTCTCCGAATATCTGAATTTTAGAGCTATTCTTGCTAATACGAATACTGTATTCCATGTATGGGTTTAGTAATGTATGTATTTGCTTCCAGGTATAAAGAAGAAACCAATCAATTAGAAAAAGACTTAATGAAGACTAGAAACAAATTACAAGACCGGGTAAGTCATTTATTTGTATTTAACGCTGAATTACAATGTTTACATTTGTATTGCGACTAATGTTGTCAATTTTTTTAATGACTCCAAATGAAAAATCTCATCCTCCACGCTCAAGTTGAATAGACCTACTGCTTAAAGCTCCATTGAAACGTCTTCCTATTTCTCATAAACGGATATTACATTCATACTTGCACTTAACTTTCGATAGAATTTATTACATGACAGTCAATATATAATTATTATAATTTTGTTATTTTTTAATGATAAACTGTTTAAGACAAGGTGTTTTATGCATAGCACAAAGGATAACAAATTATTATAATCAATAATTTCTCGCCTGAAATATCCATACAAATTGAAAATATCTCCTGAGTAAAAATAAATGCCGCCGACGGGAATTGAACCCGCACCTTCTTATAATAATTTGTTATCCTTTGTGCTATACATAAAAAACCTTGTCTTATAAACATTAAAAAAGAATTTTTGTTGTTTGTTTTTGGGGTGTTATGCCGTGTTGCGCTAACTCCTTCTTTAGCCGACGTTTCGGACAGCGTTGCAGTGTCCATCATCAGGGCAGATCCGGTAGATCCGAAGATGTGTCTACCGGATCTGCCCTGATGATGGACACTGCAACGCTGTCCGAAACGTCGGCTAAAGAAGGAGTTAGCGCAACACGGCATAACACCCCAAAAACAAACAACAAAAATGCTTTTGGCCGTGAGAATCTAAAAACTTACCCATTAAAAAAGAATAATATTTGACAAGTCATAATATTTCACCAATAAATGTAGATATAATCTGTCTCGACGCCATCTAGTGAAAAATTCAGCACTAACAAAGCCTTTCCTACAAAAATAAAGTTGGTTGTTTACAGGTGAAAAAATATAATATGTAAGCAGTAATTTTTGATTGAATTACTAGTACATATTGAATTATTTGGCGGGTTGGGAATTGATAATAAGCCGGCGTAGCTTAGTGGTCCAGAGCACCTGACCGGACATCGGAAGGTGCAGGTTCAATTCCCGTTGGCGGCATTTATTTTTACTCTATTTTCAATTTGTATGGAAATTTCAGGCGAGTAATTATTGCTTATAATAATTTATTTTGACCAGGAAAATGAAGTAATGTCGCTGGAGTCTCGTTATCGGGAGCTGGAGCGCTCCAAAGAAGAGCTGCTGGTGGAGAAGGGCTCCACCATCAACAGACTGGCCATGGAGCTGGAGGAAGCCCAGAACAGGGTGGCCACCAGCCAGGCTCCCGAGCTGAAGGAGAAGATTTCACAACTGGTGGTGGAACGCAACACGGCTCGAATGCAGATCAAAGACATGGCGGTCAGTTTATGTATCATTTTTCTGATAACTCTGTCCTAGGACTTTTTAAAAATACCCAATATAGTAGGTACATCATGATTTCCTTATATTCTCATTTTTTGACCACATTTTCATGTTTTTTGATTTCGTCGTCTTCATGCTTATCGACCTCATCTTCATGTTTGTTTATTGTTATCAAGTTTAATTTGTAGAACTTCATTTTAATTCAATTTGGTGTTTTATCTGTGGTGGTAGTAGGAGATTTTCAAATATTGTCAGGTTATTCGTAACCTGGGAATGTTTGACTTTCTTTTTTAAAAATTTAAAAATTATAAAAACAGTTTATTATAAAAAAGTTCTGCTTCACAGTTTTAAAATGCCTTCAGAAGGCGAAACAGCTGTCAAGCTTAATAATAATAACACAACAGAACTTGTTTATAAAGAAACTTTTTTTAAAAATTGAATATGTAATGATATTTTTGAATTTGGAAAAAAAACTTAAAATTCATGTTTGTTAATTATGTCATCTTTGTCGTTGTCGACTATGTTTGTTGATTTCCTTATCTCTATGTTTGTATACCTCATTTTCACGCTTGTTGACTGTAGGTTCTTAATTTTTATTATTTCCTCATCTTCATATTATTTACTTGGCCGTATTTTGATATTTTTTAACTTGTCTTATCTCCATAATATTTTTTATTTAATTTGCAAGAACATTGTATAATTTTGAAGCATGGAATTATTTGATAGATTGCTGTCCTAGATGGTTTATTGTTCTGTCGGTATTTCAACGGATGGCGCTCTGTAGAACTAGCTTCATTATCTCTTTCTGATTTGTTTATGAACTTATTTACTACACGGTATGCAATCTTTCAAAAAATTTTCTTTTTAAACTTCGAGAATAAAGATGAAATTTTTTTTCTTGTAACGAGAGAATAATCACATTTTTTAAAATCCACTTTTCTGGGCACTTTGTTTGTTAAAATATTATTTATTTAGTACAGGATATACATATTATACATTTGTAAAATGTTCTGACTAGGAGGAAAAATATTATATAAATTAGTAAAAATATTAAATTAAAAGACATTGTGTTCAAAATATTAATTCTCTAAAACACAAAACCAGAAACATGGCCTCCGTGGTCGAGGGGTAATCTCTCGACTAGCTATCTGAAGGTGGCAGGTTCAAATCCCGGCGTGCTCAAGTAAATTTTATTTGATTCATTTGAGTTATTACAAAATTTAATCATTTAAAAAAAAACATATTGTATATTTGCCGTATGTTTCATAGTGGAAGAGACTCTCAGTGTCGCCCTGGTGTAAGACCACCATTCAGAGTTGAAATGTTGCTTGTTTGGTGACTAGATCTGAACAGCCAGGTATATCCCATCCTCACCATCCTCTCCCCATCTACTTCCACTCCCCACTGCCTATTTTTTTTAAGTTTAACAGATTTTCTTAAAATATTTTTTTTATTCCATTGAATTGAAATTCTTAAATTCACTATTGCTAAAAATACTTTTGAAAAATCATCTAAAAAAACCGTTTGAACCGACGCGGCAAATTTGAAACAATCTCTTTCTGGGACGCTAGAAATCCCTACCCAAGATAAACAAATAAATTTTTTGAACATATTTCTACAGATATGAATGGGGAATTTTTACAAATGAATATCGGTTCTGTATCGTGCTTGTACGCAATACAGCGAGAACTCAAACCTTGAAATCACTCTACTTGGCTCCAGCACTAGAGGCAAGCGCAATGAAATGACTGTAGATGCTTCCCGCCAGCTGGGGGTTAAAAAGTCCCACCACCCACCATCCTCGTAGATGATACCCATATTGTGTGTGGAGTTCACATTCAAAGAATTTAAAAAGATTTAACCGTTGAAGAAGGTCAACAAATCTCAATGAAAATGTAAAAGAGATATAGACACAGAAAATAAAAAGATGGGGTCTCAACTGGGACTCGAACCCAGATCCTGTATTGATAGACATATTGAGAGTGGCATACTTCCATTTTTGAATTGCTAACATTATCTTCAATTATTTCCAACACTTTTTTGGCTCCCATCCAGTCCCAGTTGCGACTTTTACCTTTACCGTTACCAGAGATGTGCTTTATTTCAAATAAATCCATTTTAAATGCTTTTCTAAAAACCATTTTGCATTTTAAATGCTTTTCTCAATGCATTTTCCATTTTAAATGCTTTTTTGCAACATTCTTCCTACTATCTCCACTCATCTTTTTTTCATAAGCTCCAAATATCAGTCGGTCCTCAACCTCGCTATGAGAGATAATTTACATTTATCAAGTTGCTCCCTGGTAGGAGCCCTGGCAATTGAGTGATACCATTACAAAAAATACTGATTCAAATACTGAACATGGGGCCATGACGCTGTAATATTAAATATTAGATAGCAGTTTCTATGTTTTTACGTTGGCAACATTAGACCTGCGCAAATTTTTTGTGGTTTCATCTGTAGTCGTGGTGTTTTTGGATGTACCATCATGTAATATGTTTGTTCTACATTGATGTCCATTATTAAATGACAAAATTGTTTAAAAATTCTATAATTATTTTAATTGTTTGACCTGAGAAACCATTTTGCATTTTCAATGCATTTTGAAAATAGGTATTTTGCATTTTGCATTTGAAATGCTTTTCTAAAAACCATTTTACATTTTGCATTTTCAAATGGAAAAGTTTTGACCCATTTCCATTTTGCATTTCAAATGGTTTTGGGTACCCATTTTGCACATCTCTGACCGTTACTTTCTGTGTCTTTATATTTCTCTTTCATATTTTCATTGAGAGTTTTTCATGTTATCTTCTTCAGTGATTAAATATAAAATGAGGTTTATGAGCTTCTATAAGTTAATCTAAAAAAAATGAATAAGAAAATCTATACTAACCTAAGTTATTTTTCTTGATAGTGCCGCACTCCACTTTTAGCACAAAAATCTAAACCCAATGAAATGACAAAGGAAAATGATTTGAAAAAATTCATTAGTTTTTTTTTTTGAGAAATACAAACATTTCCGGGTTACGAATAACCTGACAATAATTGAAAATCGCCTACTGACACTGTTGTGATGGGAGCACTTGGCCAGCCGAGGAATTGAAGGCAATACGCCTGGATAGACCCAAACGCGATGTGAACTCCAGCCATCCAACCGGTCAGACCGGTTATGATGAATATATTTATCTGTATGCCTGTCAATACTTTACAGAGGGTTAATTAATTAATTAACAGAGGGTTCGTGTTTCCAGGGAAAGTTGGAGGCCACGGCCACAGAACTGGTGGACTACCGGACCAAATACATTCGGTTACAGGAAGAACAGTTGGAACTAGAAGCCGCGCTAGAGCAACTCTCGGAAGACCAGGAATCTGACTCCTTTGCGCAGTTGAGATCATCCAAAACAGGTTCGTAATAAGTACATATAGTCAAACTTGTTTATAACGAGCGGACTGACTAAATTAGCTCCCTATAACCATTACTCGTTATATTCGAATAGTTTAAAAAAAAAGTTAAATGCCCATACCTACCTACCTCTGCTATCAATATAATTGCATAATTACATAACATATTTTCAAAAAACGAAGATTACTTATTTGAAAAAATATTACAATGATTGTTTTAAAGATTTCGCTTTCATGATTCTCGATTTCCTCCTCAAAAAACTTTTAATTCTCATCACCTGGTTTGAGGCTTCCAACAAAAATTGTAAAAAAAAATTTCATCTTATGTTTTTGTTTTTAAATTATATAAAAAGAATGACAACCACATTCACACATCGCCCACTCTTTAAGGCCCCATCTGTGTATCATGTGGGCACAGCAGCTATGGGAGCACCTTAACCTATTGATGGCAGACCAGGTTTTGCGAGGCAATGAGAACCTAGGCTGTCTCTCGGTGGGGTCCTGTATGAGATGGGCATTTCCCACGTTGGCCATTTGCCACTCAAGTTTCCACCCAACTTCTGGGGTGAGAAGTAATTGGACGAGCCTCTCTCCTTCTGCCCAGAAGGGCTTTCGGGACTTCAAGCGGCATGCCGGGTGGGAGACGACATCACCCCCTCCTCCCCACCAATATCAATCCACTTGTAGTTGTATTCTGTGCAACCTTCATATGAAAAGAGGTTGTGCATCTCTGTCATAAACTTAAGGTGGAAACACATTATTAAAACCCGACCCGATGAAATGCGATGCGTGTTGAGTCGAGTCAAATGTATTGTTTTCTATAGAACAGAATCACACTATGAACATCCGACGCGACACCATGCGCGCACATGCCACCCGATCCAGACGTGCCAGGTCGGTGTGTTGCCCATGGTGTGGGTAAACACGCCACCCGACGCGGCCTGCGCAGTATGTTTCTAGAAAACACCCGATGCCACGCGTCAGTCGTTCGAGAACTGTCACAGAGCATATACGGAATTTATGCCAATTTAATATTATTTTTGCATTTATTTAGCGAAATGACCGACGAACAATTAATTGAGTTGGTAAAACAAAAGTACTCATAGACTCTGAACAATCGCAGGAAGAAAATTTAAATTTGAAATAATTTTATAACAATGTTGGTCACAATGATATTCTATAGTTATAATAATTGCTTTTTTCTATTAGGTACTTACCTAAGACAAATAGCAAGTCTTTCTTTACTGCTAATGGCATACTAATGGCTTCGAGAAATGTTGTGTCTTTCATGTGTATGTCACTTTGAATAAATTCGTGTATTTCTTAAAATTGTGTTATAGTAACCCGAAAATACATATGAAATCTTTCATTATCTTGAAGTAAGTCTGGATACAGAGTATGATTTTCACCACACATACTTCTCTTTTGATTTATTTCATGAACCCAGTAATGCCTAGTTATTCTCTTTTTCTTGAGTCGTTTAAGTATCATATATGTACCCATAATTTGCATCAAATCTTCTTCAAAGTCTTCATCTGACTCATTATTTATTAAATCCATAGTACAAAACCATTCACTTCCACTGCTGTTAGCTAACTGTGTTCAGAAATGTGCACGGTGCATATCGGGTGTCGAGACGTGGCGTTGCGTCGCGTTTTAATAATGTGTTTCCTCCTTTACCCCCATCATTAAAACAAACTTTATTATATTTTTTTATTTTAATCACAATTTTTTTTTTTATGCTGATGTATTGTTTATTGCACACTCGCACAACCACACAGGAATAAAATCATATTATTATTTAATGCAATCTCTTTTTTCTCACAGGCAGAGGCTTCTCATCGCAGGCAGATAAAGTGGCCCTGCTTAGGAATGAACTATCCAAAACTATTGCAGCACAAAAACTCAAAAAGGAACAGATTGACAAGTTAAACAAAACTCTCCACCAAAAGTAATTATGTAACATGATTTAATTTACTTCATTTCACCATCTGGAAAGTTACATTTCAAACTTCCAATAATATGCGTCTGATTCTACATAATGTGTTCTTGTATTCTGTGGAAATTATTTTCATGAAGGGGTTGGATCACTTTGCCACCAGGTTTCACCATCCTTCACTATCCTTAATACCCATTATTTGATTTCTGTTTCCAGGGATCAATCCATAGAAACCTTGAAAGATGCAGAATCAAGACTGAAGCGGGATATAGAGCAACTAAAAGAGATGGATCATAAAAAGTCGTCAGAACTGATTTCTCTCAGAAGCCAATTGGACGCCAAGAAATCCAGTAGTCCCCCTAAACATCTGTTAGAAACCCTCAAATCAAGATGCACAGACTTGGAAGAGGAGTTAAATAAAACCCAGACTGAGCTAAAATCTGTATGTACATATTATTATTATTATATTTTTAGTGACTATAATCCAACTTACAAAATATGACAGTGTAGATGTTTTTTCTTAGTTCTCATTACGAGGTCCTGTGCTGAGTCGGACTAAAGTTATTTAATTAGGTGCGTCTTCTATGTCATATTTAGTGCTGTGTTTAAGATTATTTTGTCGCCCTCTTTCAGCCAATTTTCAGCCTTTTTTTTATTCGTTTTATATCTGGGAGAAGGATGTTGTGGAGTTTTTTTTGCAAAATATATGTAGTTTCTTCGTCAGAATGTGGTTTTATAACTTGGAATGCTTTTATGTCATTTTGATTCCATCTGGAGTGATGGATATGCGGTCTAGTAGAGGGTACCATATTTTTTTATAGTTTCAATAGTATACTTTTGACATGTACCTATTTGTTGTACTTTTTGTACGTCAAACCTTTTGAAATTTTACCGAAGGCGTTCTAATGGGTACTTTGAGTATGGTCTTAATGATTCCTTTTTGAATTGTATTCAGATTATGTATGTACATGGATACAGCAGATCCCCATCCTATATTTACTTACTTATTGACTTATTTATATCCTTTTTTATTTACCACATTTCTTAGCGTTTTAAAGAAATATAAAAGGCTTGTGGGCTATTCTGTAATTATATTTCAAAACTTGTTTATAAACATGTTTCAAATTTTAAGTGTGGTAAAAATATTTTTACAGATGTTGAATAATGTCCACACGGGTAAAAGAGTAAAAGATGAGTTTGACTTCCGGTAGGATATTAGGATTAATTTTCTGTATTACTTTTGGATTCCCTTTAACATCTTCATGTATATTATGTTCATTATAATTATGTATTAGCTTGCTTAGAATGTATTGTTTGTTACCTATTAGAGGAATGCATTTTTAAATCTAAAATATTGCAAATCGCATGCTTTTCTAGCTTTTTTACTAACAGTAAAAATATATGATTAAAGATATAAATACAGTGAAATTCTCTTATAAGGTTTTTGAGGCACTGAATAAAAGTTTTCTATGTGGGAAAATCTTGTACCTATGTGGATTCCAAATTAATTAGGCCATTATTCAATTTTAATTTTCAACGGGCAGAAAAATATTAAACCTGTGAAAAGGTTTGGGAACCTTATGTGCGGGATTTACTGTATTTTAGTTATTTAATGCTTTTATTTAGTGATTTATTATGATTATTTCAGCTACTCTCCAAACACTCTAGTTTGGAAGCCAAGTATGAAGAAATAAGCTCAGAAGCTAGCCGCAGGAATTCTCTAGACAGACTCACCAACACAGAAGTTATGAAAGAAAGGGATCGCCTCGCCTACCAACTCAAAGACGCCCAGAAACAAATAGAGGAATTCAAAAATTTGTACGTCGAGGTAACTAAGCGCATCATTAGTGTCTTTTTTTTTTGTTAACCGCTTTACTAACAATATCTTTAATGTGTAAGATTTTTGTAATTAATTCTACTAACAGACTGACTACCTGCAAGTTAAGAATTTAGATACAAGAATTTGCCCTTATTTAGGTGTTTGTCGTCGTTGTTGTTGTTTAAACACTAACTCACAAAATGAATGAGAGTCTCCAATTTTCAATAAGATTTTAGACCTGTTTAAATTGCAACATGTATCTGAAATGTTAGTTCATGTAATCAATGTGTATGTGTACATTTTATTTAGGTCTGCGGTGCAAAGGACAAAATCAGCAAGGAACTTACCAATTTAAAGTCTGAAGATATTTATCAGGACCTTAAAAAGGAGCAAGAGCGCGTGGAAGAGCTGAGGAGTCTGCTGGAGAAGGAGAAGGTGAAGGTGGATGAAGTCAGCCAACATTTGCTGGAGCAACAAGTCAAACAGTTTGATGACCATTTAAAAAACTGTAAGTATTTTGCTATTAGAAGATTCTATACAATATCTCCAGATATCTGTTCCTTGGGCCAGTGTTTCTCAAAGTTGGAAGCATGACCCAACTGGGGTCTGTTTTAGTGTTTTGTTTCTAAGCTAAACTTCTTCTATTGTTTTGTTTTAGCTTTTTAAATAAATAATTTTGCAAAATATGAAATGTCTTATAATTGTGAAATTTCGATTACAGATCAACAATCTATGGAAGTTTCTGACAAAACGTCTAAAGAAAAAATTAGTCTGGCTGAGAAGAATTTAGAAATAGCTAATCAGGTACAGAATTGTTTACTTGTAAAATTTAGTAAACGGTTTACATACTTAAAAGCATTCAAAATTTGTGCTTTCATAGATGGCGCTAATTTAATTATTTTAGGAAAAAATACATTTTTGCAAGTTATGTCACAAAATATTAAGATGAATTGTTTGTTAGCGCCAGTACATACTGTATATGAGGCGTGTTGAAACAATGACGGCAATCTCCACCATTGGTGTAAAATGAGTTAGATATGGCGATGGATAGAGAATCAAAAATACTATCGACTGCTGCAAAGATTTCGGAGCATAAACGACAATATCCCATACATTTTTGAATTTTAATATTTAGTTCCACAACAAACATGGCAATCTCCTTTAGGTTACAGAACAAAAACAGCAGTTTTTGTTTGAGCCAATCAGAGACCCAGAAATTTGATATTCAAAATGGCCACCCCATACAAAGTGTGAACAGCTGGTGTGATACATAAGCTCGGTTTTTCTTATGTTTTTGTGGTGAAAAAGTGATTTATATTACGGTAAACTTTATTGAAATCAAAGATGGAATGTTTCCCAAGTGAAGTTACACCAGAAATGGCAAGGAAGCGTGCGAAAAAACCATAAATTTCGAAGAGGAATGTTGCCAAAAAACAGAGGTTAGTAATGCAAATAATGTTATTGTAAACATCAAACTTTTGTCCGTTTGGTGAAATGCTGTATAAATTGTTTTTAGTACACGTAAAATATTAAGATAAAGTGTAATATTGTGATAAAGAGAATACTGAAATATTTATCTTACGTTTATTATTTGGAACTAACCTATAATATACAACATAATTTTTGTTTTTCAGATATTCGGCGAAACAATTCCTGCTCACTCAACAATTTTTGCTCTTTGTATGACCATTTTTCAATATTATTTTATACTTAATTAATAATTACTTGATAAGCTACTTTTGTATTTTTTTAATTTGAAATTAAATTCATTAGAAAATATTTCAGAAATTCCAGAAAATAATAATATTATTTATGATGTCAGGATACTGTGTCCTTTATTCGTCACTATTTTGTTTATTTATTGTTATTAAGTTTAATTTGTAGAACTCCATTTTAATTTTAATTTTTTTTATATTCAATAATATTGTTATTGGGTTTATAAAAACAGTTTATTTTAAACAAGTTCTGCTGTGTAATTATTATTACGCGTGACAGCTGTTTCGCCCTCTGAAGGCATTATCAAACTGTTTGATAATGCCTTCAGAAACAATAATTACACAGCAGAACTTGTTTAAAATAAACTGTTTTTATAAACCCAATAAAAATATTATTGAATTTATAAAAAAAAATAAAAATAAACTATTTTGTTTGTTTTGTGTAATTAATTATTTTAAGAGTTACATATTAGCATTAATTTATTTTCTGTTCTGTTCTTATTTTTTGTGCCGTTGTTACTTTGCCTAATTTTTTCAAAATATGGAATCTATCGCATTGCACTACCGCTGCATACATTCTGTAAAATTGTCTTTCCAATATGTAAATTGTCTTGTGTTGTAAAATATGTCTTTCCGAATAAATATGTAAAATGATACTTATTACTGATTTCCGTGTTTTACTGTAACCTAAAAAAAAATGGCCTTTTCAGTTCGTAACAAAACTAGCAAAATCCACATGTGTTTGGAACAAAACCGGCAGTGTCCAACCTTCCAGAACAAAAGCAGCAATGTCCATCTATTAATTGAAAATAACTCAATTATCTACCAATTAATCGCAATAAAATGTACACAGAGTGTTACTTAAGGAAACATTTACTAACAAAAACTATACTTTATAGTTACGGTATTGGAAAAATACAAAAAAAAACATTTATTGCATTTTACTCAAAATGAAGAGAAGTGGAGATTGCTGTCTTTGTTTCAACACGCCTCATATGAATATGAATAAATAGTTTTGTCAGTATGAAAACTCAATTCTTTCTAGAATGGCATACAAATACAATATTGTATCAATGATTCAATCCAATATTATATTTATAAGACGTGTTTTCCCTAAAATAATTTAATTAGTGCCATTAATGAATGAGCAGTTTATGAATAGTTTAAAGTTTACACGTTTGCTTTATTACATTCTCGATATGTATTTATTTTTTCAGTTTAGAGAAGAAAATGAAACCCTGAAAAGGTTTTGCGAAGAACAAAAAGAACAGTTATCCAGATTAATGGCCGAGTTGGAAGAATCCAGAACACAGATAAAGAAATTCAACACTGAAGCTGGTAAGATCAGTACAGTGAGACTCGCTTGGTTTTTTCCGTCCCTTGAAGACTGAATTTGAAAAATGGTCCAATTTATCCTAAATAGAAGGGTTTTTTTCCAGACCCTTGGAAAACTTCTTAAGAGGGTTTCACTGTAGTAAACTTTTACTTCTTTTTATAAACAGACCTCCTACTTATCTTTCCAGTGTTCCTCGTGATATTTAGTAAGATTATTTGTTAAAATTTAATCTACAATGTATTTTTTATTACTGAGGATTTGACTTCTGCCTGTTTGTGCCATATTAACTATACTTTTCCTAAATACATAATATGTATTTCAGAGCTTCAAGGAGAAAGGGACAGACTGATAGGGGACTTGAAGGAGAAGGGCAAGCAATTTGAGGCATACATACATTCTCAGCAAGCTCGCCTCCTCAATAGGAGGGACGCCACCACCTCCCCCTCCCCCGACCTCGCCAAGGAAAACATCTCCATCACCATCAATAGCAAAACTAACGACACGCAACAGGTAACAAACACTACTAACTCTCACTACCACTGTCACTGCCATCTTTCTCTTTCTCCTTGTTGAGCCAACCTTGCAGACAGTTGGAAGTAATGTCGTTGTAATACTTAGCTTTGATTTTCAGGTTAATTTAAGAATGGAAGAAATAATCCGTGAAGAAGTAGCCCAACATTTCGCCAAAGAAATAAATAAAGCGGAAGCCCAATTCAGAGAGAAAGTCGCCCAAATAGAGGAACAGTACAACGATAATGTGACCCAACTCACCGATGTCCTCAAGCTTAAAACCAGAGAAGTGGCTTCGCTCCAGGGAGTCATAGAAAGAGCCAACCTCAAGGATGTCTTCTTTAAATTATCAGAATATGAAAAGATCTCCATCCAGAATGAACAAGCTCGAGATGAGTACAAAAGAAATATAGAAAAGTGCCAACAGCACATAACTAAACTCAAGGCGGAAGTTGAACATTTGAGGGAACAAAAACAAGCGGTGATCGAAGCGGCGGACTTAAAAGATAAGTTTGTAGGTACGCTGAAGGAATATGATCGATTGAAAGAGAAATATAAGGTTTTGAAGAAGACGGCGCTCAAATATAAGGTAAGCTCTCATTCTTATTTAACCCGTAAAGCCTCTGACATTTTGCTATGTACTGCTCTTAGGAGAACTGTCAGAATACAGATTCTGCGGAAAATATTTTCACATTACATTTGATTCCAAATAAGTTTGCTGTTTTTAAACATATTTCAAAATAAAATACTGTTCTTGAAAGCAGATGAAAGGTTCGACATGTGCAATTAAAAATATTCCAATTTTGAAAGCAAACAAAGATAAACTTTTTTAAGTAGCTTACTGATGGTTTTTATTGTGTAAACTATACTTACTTTGACCTGTCCGTGGCCGAGTTGGCATCATGCTTGGGTCCCACCCAGTCGTAGTGTGTTCAATTCCTCCATCACAATACAAGCAACGTTTTCCGCATACTGTGGTGGTAGTGGGAGATTTTCAAATATTGTCAGGTTATTCGTAACCCGGGTATGTTTGTCTTTCTTTTTAAATAAAAAAAAATAAAATTACTACTTTACACGAAACTGAAAAAAAAAATTATTAGACAAAGGTATTACAAATTTTATTGTCACTTCCTTTTTTCGTTTAATATAAAAATGAATTTAATTTCGAACCTTGACAAATATTTTTCAAAGGATAAGAATTATTTTTAAATTTCCAGAGGGTTGATTGTAAATTTTTTAATGTAAACTGAAAGTATGTTTTCTCTCTTTCTAACACTGTTTAAATCATATTTCTCAGCATAATACAAAATGAGATAGCGTGACTTTTATGAGCTATACACGGTGTCCGGAAACTCGTAGTACAAGCGGGAAACTGGAGAATCTACACCACATGGGGAACCCAAAAAAACATAAATTTTTTTGATTTGAGCATTTTCAAAAAAAAAAAAAAAAACCAAAAAAAAATATTTTTCGGTTATTTTAGGGTTAAAGTTTTTTCTGGTGTTTAGGGTTGAATAACAGATGTTTTAACCCTGCAGAGCAGAAATATTTTATGATTACACCGGGTTAAATGAAGGGTGATTTCAAAATAATGCTTCAAATCCGAGTTTCTTCATTTGTTTTACTTTCAAATAGTTTTAATTAGTTGGGTACTTTGATCTTCAGTAATAATTTATAAGAATTTGATTAAAAAAAAAAAAAAAAAAAAAAAAAAAATCAACTTCAAACTCGATTTACTCGATAACGAAAGCTCAAATAAAAAAAAAATATACTACAAAATCGACTCCAAATGTGATGTAGATTCACCAGTTTCCCGCTTGTACTACGAGTTTCCGGACACCCTGTATATACCTCCCAAAATTGGTCAAGTGGTTGACCATCTTCCCAGCTCTATGCTCCTTTCTGCTGTAGCTTTTATCCAGAATTGTAATTCAGCCTAAACAATACATTACTCCGTAAGCCTGCCACTGAATTGTACTAATATATAGTGGTTTTGCCTAATGCCAACATTTGGCTAAAACTTCGTTTTTGAACTCTTGTTCTGGGCATTATTTTTTCCCACTATTTTTATCGGCTTTTTCACAGTTTGTGTTATGGAATATTTGAAAATTATCTATTTTTAACATGCAAATTTATTAATTTACTTTATATAGTCAGTTAAATACAACCAACCGTCGAACCTATGTATATTTTTAATGAATTATTTAGATCAAAAGTTAGTGTATTTGTACCATTTCTACATTCATTAAAATAAAGTCTAATTTTGTAATCAATTTAAGGTGTGTTAAGGTTAAACGCGACCCTAGTTATATTCTATGTGTTCATAGATGTTATATTATGTTATTTACTTGTAAGTAATATAAATGTGTAATCTCTAAATAGTATAAAATAAAGTCGCAATCTCCGCGCCTGCCTGTTTGTGCGCTTATTTTTTCTAAACTACGCAATGGATTTTGATAGGGTTTTCACTATCATTTAGAGAATTTCTTCCAGAAAATTTATATATATAAATATAATCCATGCATATTATATTTTATAGAAAAGTCGATGTTTTGTAATCAAGTTGTAAAAACATATGTTGGGACTCTTAGATTGGTAACGCTGGCTTAACCTTAAAATAATGTACTACCGAATTACATATCTTTAAAAGGTATACAGAAAAGTCCACGGTGGTATATCTATCTCCTAAGGATAACCCCGAACAATGCCGGGCAAACGTCAGCTAGTATTTTTATAAATTTACCAATGTTTGATGTTTACAGGAATATATCACAGAGAAAGATAAGCACATAGAAGGTGAACTAAAGAGGATTAAAACTAGTTATGAAGAATCTTTGAGAAAAATGCAGCTAAGATTAGAAAATGTTTTAAAAAACACAAATGAAAAGGTTAAATTTTATTTTAAAGTAGTTTTTTAACATTACATTATGTTATTAAACATAATAATATTTAGACCGTTAATAATAAATAACAACGAATGTAATTTTTCTTTTATTTTCAGCCCAGCGCAAAACTTGAACTGGAGTCTAAATATTCTGAAAAAATTTTGCACTCACAAAACAGAAAGAAACAGCAAACAGATATTAGCTGACAAAGGACCTTACTGATAAATAAATTATGCTTTACTTTTATAAGACAGAAACATTTTATAAAATAATTACATAAACATTACAAATCATAAACCTATTTCTTAATATGATATTTGGCTGGTACAAATGGCATTTTTGCAACTTCACATCCTATGTATGAATTTCTGATGTTTACCAAAATTTTAGTCCCCGGTTTCTTGTATTTCTCCTCGACGTAGCCCATTGCGACGTTGCCTCCCAAAGACGGGCTCGGACATCCGCTGGTAACAACGCCTATAGCATCCCCCTCCATCTTCAGGTCCATGATGGCGACTCCTCGCCTCGCCGGGGGACCACTCTCCAGTCTCAAGCCCACTCGGCGCTTGCTCACTCCATCCCTTATCTGCTTCAGCACCACCCCGGCTCCCATGAAGTCTCCGTCCTCCCTCCTCCGCTTGGCTATCAGCCAGGTCAGGTTGGCTTCCACCGGGGTGATGGTGTCGTCAATGTCGTTCCCGTACAAGCACAGCCCGGCTTCCAGTCGCAGGGAGTCTCTGGCGCCCAGTCCCGCCAATCGGATGTTTGGAGATCTCATCAATATTTCACAAATACGAGAAGCGCTGCTCGCCGGCATGGACACCTCCACTCCGTCTTCCCCCGTGTAACCGCAGCGAGTGACTCTGCAGCCATCCACTCCAGCCACCTTCAACTCCATGGAATTCATGAAGTAGAGATGTGACAGATCTTTAGTGCACAGGTTCTGGAATGATTCTACGGCTTTTGGCCCCTGCACGGCAATCAGAGATCTCTCGGACACATCCAAAAATTTCATGTGGATATCTTTTCCTTTGGATTTGGCAAACTCGTAGAATTCAGTCATGTGTTTCTTGTCATGATCCATGCGTCCCGCATTTGACACTACGTACAAATTCTCCGCATCGACTTTGGTGACGATCAGATCATCCAGGATGCCTCCGCTCTCATTCAAGAAGACTGTCAAAGCGCTGCTGCCATTTTCCATTCGATACAGATCTACCGGACACAGCTTTTCAAACCAGGAAATGCAATCCCTGCCTTTGATCAAGGTTTGCAACATGTGGGAAACGTCAAACAAGGATGCCTTGCTTCTGGTGTGAAGATGGGAGGCTGATACTCCCATGTCGGCGTATTGCACCGGCAGCAAGTGTCCAGCAAAGTCCACCATCTTGCCTCCATTCTGGACGTGGAAGTCGTACAGCGATGTCTTCCTAGGCTCACGGCCGCCACCACCGCCAGCAGAGTCACATCCTACGTTGCTAGTGCTGATAACCCTGGACAAAGGCTGAAGCGTTTCCTTCTTGGAAAGAACTTGGAGGCACTTACTTCTTATGAACATGGTGTTTTTCTCAGGAGAAACATTCAACACTGAACCAAAAAAATACTAAATCGCTTATGTTACTTTGATAAACACAATATCTCAGGTCATAGGTTACAAATACACATTTTATCAGAAGCGTACACTAATACTTTTATACTCTAATCAACAATAGCAATTTCAACAATGAGTTCTTCCCTACTATTTGCCTTCACTATACAATGTTCAAACTTTCAATTTTGTTTACACGACTTATCACTCCAAACACTCTATTTAATCTACAACAAATTATCTACTCTGAAGTCAGAACAAATAATATTGTTGTAAATCTCTACTAAATAATAATAGAGGTTTATTTTCAGATCCCATTTCCTGCCATAAATATGTCTCCATACAGAATTATTATAAAAATAGGACTATGTAGAAAAATATTCAGCTCTTATATTAATTTTTAATAAAGCCTTCGGTGCGTTCTTATGAGAGTATGCTGTCTGCCTTACCCATCAATAAATACAAGTGGAATAAAACTACTACATTCGTAAGTAATTGGATATTGTTCCATCAATTCAAAATACTTTTTTGAAAGTAGATAGCATATTTTTTCTAACTCTCTGGCCTCTGTCATATTTTGACAGAAGGTCGGAGTATTTCCGCTTCAATAAAATCCATATAAATTAAATATTTCTGAATGCAACCAAAAACTGCGAAAAACTTGTTGAATTTCGCTGCATGCTGAATACGCAAAAAAAACAAATAGCACTTGGTTTCGTCTTAATTACCACAAGAAATAACAATTTATGTTGTGGGAGATGGTAAAAGATACATAAAATAATTTTTCTCAATCAAAGTTAAGTTTGAAGGTTAGGAAATATGCATAAATTATTAAAATAACCCAAACTAAAAACCTATTTTGAGCATGTTTACTTAAACCCCCGACTTAAATTGTTGTCTCCATTAGATACAGTTGAAATCAAGCTTTGGTTTTTTAAAGAACCTTTGCATTCAGCGGAATTTTACAAGTTTAACAAAACTTCTTTTGAAAGCTGATAAAATATGCTTAAAATTTTATCATTATAAGTTAAAATATGATTTTTGATATATCAAAATTTAAATGGCTTACCTCACGTTTTTTGTAAATAAAATTACTGGTAACGAAAAAATATATAAAACATGCATTTCATTAGACAAATTTATTACAAACGTTATTGCCACCTCACTTTTTTGTCGTTTCATATAAAAAAATTGTAACGATTTTTTTTCAATTGTTCTTCGAAACCTTTGGTTTCATAAAAGTGAACATTTTAATTCTTATGTGGTTAACATCTAGATTCGAATATAAAGCGTGGTGTTTTCTCTTTCTAACACTGTTTAGATCGTATTTTTCACCATGACAGTAAGGGAGACGGAACGATTTCTATGAGACCAAATGAGTTGTTCCCAAAAGCGAACAAAGGTTAATGTTATAAATCCAGTATTTTGTTTTTTAGACTGTCGCCAAATAAGCAATAATAATAATAAAAGTTACAGTACTCATACAGATGTATAATTTACAAACAGTGTGTTACGTTTTTTACTTTTAAAAATAAAATTAAAAAAAAAACAGTTACCTTAAGGTGATTTCTCACGAAAACGGCGCTATATAAATTACCCAAATATTATTATTATTACCATTATTTTACCATTGAAATTGCAAGTTGGTACATAAAATTTATTTTAGCATGCACGTATTGTCTATTAAGGTTATGTAAAGATATTTTTCTCTATGGTTCTGTCTTCTGTCATTTTGAAGTTTATCTTGTGTGTTGAACAATAAAGTTGTACTTAATTTTCCTGCATATTTGACTAAACAGATATGCATACGGATCTGTCGCCACATTTGCATACTGATGAATGCAATTTACTTATAAGGGCGCTCAGCCATTGCCATTCAGAGGTGAGTAAATATTATATTTTGGAGGTTAAAATATTTTATCCGAACATAGACATTTTGGCCACAATTTAACTACGCCAGTGAATAATTTACCTATAAATACAATACCTTGCGTACTTTTATCATTTGTTTCTTTATCTTATTTGTGGCATCTGAAAAATAAGATTATACACTTTGCGCAATGCAAATAAAGATTGCGAAATTAATACATTTTATTTTAAATTGTTTCGTTTTCATTGTTGTAAATGTATTTAAAATGAACCACCCACTTGTGCATGTTTGTACTAATATTATTTCATTATTTTTCTCTTATTCCGCTTCACTCTTAATACGCAATATTTCACTTTGAAATAAATGGATTTAGCTTTATTTATTCAAAACATGATTTATTATGTCGGGGGAGACGGAAAAATACGCACTTTAATTTTAATTTCGTTTATTAAGTCACTTACGCGATATGTCAATTAGTATGCGGCGCCATTATAGTCGCAGCCGACGGCGACTATGTTCATATCAAGAGTTGGATTATATTCATAATAACGTATTATAATTAAATCACAAACCAGTCTATACAAACCTAGCGTAGCCCACAAACTACTTGAAAACTGGGATATAACTCTAAAGGGGACGTGAGCAGGCGTTATTAAAGGTTCCCCAACATTTATAGTAACTTTTAGTAATAATATAACTAAATTCAAGTATTAATTCAAAGTAAACATTCCATGTTTACCTTGAAGCGGAATTCGTAACCTTTACCATTATTTCATATCTGATTTCACAATAAGTTTATATGGATGGTTGAACATCACCCTTGGTAACTGAGACCGGAATAGAGATGTTGTGCTACTTTTAAACCAACCTCGGAGGTTCCTCAGCAAAACAGTTCATATTCTGCCGTCTGGAAGAAGTCATATATGTGGAAACAAATATTACTCCTTGGTGATGGTACATATTAATTATCGTAGCGGTACAATATTATGAGAAGTGAAGCCTAATTCCTCGGTGTTGAAAGACGGATCCAACCAAGTTTCAATCAGGAAATATATTATATGAAGCAATGATCTTAGCTTAAGTTTGGTGCGGCAGCATCTGATGTTCTGGTAGTAACCTATAATGGGTTTTAGTTTTTTGGATTAGTATTAACAATTACAGATTTATTGTTTTTATATTTATGACTAGCAGTACACCGCCACGCGTTACTGTGGCTCAGTATGTCTGTGCAGATAGAGGAATAATAGCGCGTGTTGCTTTTACGTCCAACAGATGGCGCTGTTAAAAAAAAAAAAACATTTGTCCAACAAATTGTGCTGTTTTTTGAAAAAATAATGTTTTTGCCTGTCACAGGTGACATGTAAATAATATGGATGTATAAAAACATAAACGCATATTCTAATGCAATATGTATTGTGAAAAAAGTCAATGCAATTGGTGAAGAACTTTCGGAGATTTAAGATTTTGAACAAACAAACATTTTTATTTATATAGAGGTTTTCCATTAAGAGGTGTTATTTTATTTTAGAGGTGTTGTTGATGATTGGCTGCCTTGAGTTCTTGTGTTAACTGAACTTTATAATCCTTAAGACACAAATCTTTATGCAAAATACGGTGTAATGACGTTTGTGGAATGCCTAATTCCAAAGAACGATGAGGAATGGACAAACCTGGGTTTTCTTCAACACTTTCGGCTACAGCAGCAATATTCTCGGCTGTTCTTGAGCGACGTGCACGGGTTTTATTCTTCACATCTCTAAGTTGTCCCAACAGCTCAAATTTTTCCACCAATTTCTGTATTGCGGTCCGACAAGGTGCTTCACGACGACCCAAAAATGTTCGGGTTTTACGAACCGTCTCTGCCAAATTTTCACCATGTGAATTTTAATAATTTCAATGCATTGTTGAAGCGTGTATCGTTCCATTTTTATTAATGGCGTAGTTTCTACTTGTCAAATGTCAAAAAATGACAGCTTCAAAAGTAACATCTACCGAAATAGCGGGCTATTCAAAATAACACCTCTTATTGGAAAACCCTATAGATAACGGTCAACATGTCAGGCTCGGCGGGTTAATAGCGTAGTCATTCTTGTTATTATATGATTGATCACTTGGCTATTCACAGTAATACACTCACATTGCGCTCTCCAAATCACTTTAACAACACAGCGCCCTTAAGGTGATTTTTTACAAGAATGGCCCCATTAAAGTTATCCAATTATTATTATAAACTAACTAAGGAATGCTCTGGCCTATTGGCAGAGAAAATTTACTGCTACGCTCCTTTCTTCATTCTTATTGATACATACTCATGACATGACCTGACTCATATTTGATTCAGTTGCTCGTGCTATGTCTTCCTCGGGCATCACCGACTTCTACAATTCACTTTCACTAGGCAAATTCCGCATTCAGTCTTGTACCCCCCATTTAAAGTAATGTTTTATAAAGGACTACATTGTTTTTAATATTGTAAACAAGCTTCGAATTTTTCTTATAATTTACCTTAATCAATCTTCTTTCATAACTCAATGATTTAATAACTAAAAGTACTAATATAAATATTATTAACAGTGATTATTCTTCTTCCGCAGAATCCTTTCAAAAAATTTTTGGGAACATGCAACTCATTAGATAGTCAGATGATAAAGTGCTTAAAGAAAGAACGACTCCAACACCGAGCCAGAAACCGAGAAGAATCCGCCGCTAAACACGCCGCCATACACGCGCGACTCTCCAAGCTCTACAAAGAAGAAAGTGCCCAGTAATACACGACTCAACCCGCTAAGATGACCAATTCTACCAACGAGAACAACGAGGAGGTAGTTCAATATATAGTTCCCGATATCGTCAACTCCATCCGCACAGAAGATGTCTACAAGTCCGTCACTGATCGCTATTTCTCCCGGAGGTACTGTATCGATGTGAGAGGGACTGTAGGAAATGACCATCTCCTGCTATTTCATTCCAATAAAATTTGCGTCATTACCTTGGCTCCGTCACATCCCATCTTTAAGAAAAATGACTTCTCGGTCAACTTCCAAGTTGGCAACACGGACAGGACCAAGAATGCAGTGAAAGGGAAGGGAAAGAAAGGTGGACAGATTCTAGATTACAACTCGACACTTTGCAAGATCAAGTGCGGCGACGGTGATGAATTTGTAGTGTCCAGTTGCATCAAGGGGAAGCTAATCGAAGTAAATGATGCTCTTATTGAGAACCCTCACCTTCTGAAGAGCGATCCAGACTCGTGTGGCTACATAGCCGTGGTGCTGACGCTCATCTCCACCAACGCCCGGATCCAGGGAGAGCTCCTGAATCCTGATGAGTACCAAACTATTTTAGCAAACCGGAAGTCTTAGCAAAGTAGAGTCATATTTACTATAACTACTATGGTATTGTTTATAATAGCTATTAATTATTTTATGAATAAAATCAGTGATTGAAATCTAGTACTTTCTATATTATACCCACTGACTTCAGAGTTAAGTCAAGAGTTAGACATGCCCTAATGCAGAATCTGGAGATCATTTCGACAAGCTAGAGGCAAAACCACGTGACAATCTTTTTGACACCAGGATGATTTGAGAATGCCTTGAATAAATTATGACATCACAACTTGAGCGCACATTGAAATAACCAGACCCTGATGAGAAAAGTAATGTTTGCTAAAGTAAAGTACCGTTTTGCAATGCAGCCCATTGTGCGCAAGGTCTTGTTTCTTACCGGACCGTCAGTCATTCACTCTTATATCACTTGTTCGTTTGGCGGTGAGTAAAAATATTTTTGTGAAAGGGTCAAACTAAATACTAAATGCTGTAACTAAAACTGTAAAGGCAAATTTTTTTTTACCCGATTTGGAATTTTCTGTTACGGTTATAACAAAGCTAACTAAAGAGGACTACTCATCGTAAGCAGATTTTATTTATAGACAAATCACTGAAAGGGACACTTACGCACAATTTAGTATGTACAACACAACATTAAGAGTGTGGTTGTATGTATTTTTGGATGATAAACTGAAAAAATAAAATAAATTTAGATCTCGACAACAGCGCCACCTATGAGGTCCAAAACTATCCCATGATTCAAGCTGGAACCAACCATAAACATTGACAAAATGTCATTGAAATCGGTTGGGCGGTTTCGGAGATTAGCGTTTACGAAAACTGTGAAATGTTATTTTTAAATATATATTAAGATATGCCTCTCTACAATCAAAGTAGTATGTAATGTGGGGATCACAGGGCTATTAGCCTGCTAAGTTCAGTTGGCAAGCTGTACGGTAGAATTTCGATTGAAAGGCTAAGAATGGAAACAAAGGATAAAATATAGGATGCACCAAGTGCTTTTAAGTGGAAGGGGTGCTTGGACCAGATTTCCTCATTGCGTATGCTCACTGAGAAGTTTCTTTCATAAAACCAGAAACTTTTCTGTGTCTTTGTAGATCTACAAAAAGCATACGACCGAGTCGACAGGAAAAAGCTGTGGGAGGTGTTGTCCACGTATGGGGTAATATCACCCCGGTTATCCGATCCATTTTATGCAAGAATTGAAAGAGGCGGGATTGGGCGCGAATTTGAGTTATCTGAAAGTATGTTGCTGATGCGGTGCTGGTTGCTAACAGAATGGAAAATCTACAGTATCTCACGTCTAGGATGAACGAAGTATGTATGAAGAATGAGTTAATGATGAAAGTAAGTAAGAAAGTCATGGTGTTTGAATGAGAGAGTAGGAAAACTGATAGAGTTATTGAAAGAAGGGTAAATACAGGTAACTCCATTAATGTAGGATTGAACGCGGTTAAAAATTATCCAAAAAAGTGAAGCTAGCAGTCGCCAATGGAGTGCTGGTACTTACCCTGATCTATGGCAGTGAGGCACAGAACTAACAGAGGAAGCATGAAAGTAGACTGAATGTATGGTTTTTATGGAAAATCTCAGGAACACAAGAAGTTGATAAGGAACCAGCGAAGGTTTTTAATTTACAGAAGAAGTATTTTATTTAAAACTTACTTGGTAGATGAAAATCACCAAATTACATGTTATAACAGTCATGCTAGATTCCAGGCGGTTGAAAGTATCAATTTAGGTTTTAATGAAATTCAGTTTATACAGTAAATATGTGTTTATTTATTTTCAATAATATTTATACAATATTTTAAACTTACAATAAACTTTTTTGACTGAAGGCCTTCAAACAAAGAATAAAGCTACCTAATTATTAATGGGCAATTTTAATGAGATTCTTAAATTAATTATAAAGTATGTATTAAAAATATTGGTGGTTTAATATGCATTTCAAAATGTTCTCAATAATTTACAAGGCTTCTTCTTCGTGGTGCTTAAGCACTTTCTGAACTTTGCTTTAAAAATATCTTCTCGTTTAACAAATAAAATGGGGGATAATAATAATCTTATTTATCTAAAAACTAATTATAAAAAAATATATTGGTATCTTTTCAATACGATATTTTTAAAATTTACAAATAATCTATATTGATTTAAGGCACTTATAAAAAAAACCAACAATGTTGAGTTAATGCCTAAAATTGTGTTCAATTATGCAATTTTTGTTAATGTAGTAATTCTATTGAACCCTTTGTCAGCGAAGCCGTGGTTCCGATGGGGACTATTTGTGTTCATTATCTTCAGTCTCCTAGACAATAAGTACTATATAATAAGGCACATTTGTGGCTAAAAGTACATTTAAACATCTGCAAAAATACAGAAATATGTCCAAATATAATATATTGACAAAATGTGAAAAACAAACCTCCTATAAGCTCACAGAGATGCAATAAAATAAATTGTGTACCAATAAAATTCAAACATTCACTTCTTATTATCATTAAATCACATTTTTGTTTTATAATATAAACAATTAAAGGACTCATTATTATCATAATGATTAACAAAGATACAATATTGGAAAAAATTAATAATTATTGTAATAAGATTGCTACGATTATAAGGCACTGTTTAAACCAAAAGGTATTTAAGATAAAATACTAATATCATTTCATGTTCCCCTGGTAAAAGGAAACATTATTTTACTATAGCTTAAAGATGTATTTTATTCTACGATCCATCAAGTATTTAAAGTTATTATGACGTTTATGTTTGCTATAAAATATGTTGTGTCTACCCTTCAATATAAAGGAACCCGCTTTAAAGGAGAAGTCTACTCTGTGTGTGATTGCAGGCATTTTGTGATTGACAGTCAAATTCTTCAAAAGAAGAATTCCTAAAGCTTTCATATGGCAGTGTTTGTTTTATTGTACGCTTACAGGAAAAGTGAAAACACAACAGTTATAATAATAAGATTGAATTGTCATCGGACAGAGCTCAATTGTTTCACAAGACTCTCAGCAGTGTTCCAAAACCTGTGTTGTGTTGGGTGGGTTAGTTCACTAGAAGTGGTCCACCTTTACAGCCACGGTGTTGAGCGTAGTGGTGGCAGGCAACAGGATGTTGTCCCAGGACGGTGCTGGGCCGGGCTCCGTGTCGCTGGCATTGAGCGTGAGGCCCAGTGAAGGCAGCGTGTTGGCGCAGTGCGGCAGACGCAGCGTCACGGGCCGCGCAAACCCCAGCCCCTGTGGCCCGCACATCACCAGCGGAGACAGAAGAGCCTCACCTGACACAGACACTTGTTATTAGAACATCTACTCTCTATCTAGGAGATATAATTTGCTTGGAAATAACATATACACTGTGTTTCATACTCTTAAGTTGGGCAAAGTTCATGAAAAAAATCCTTGAAGGGAAATATTTGTCAGTATTAAAAAATGTAAAAGCTCTAAAAGCAACCTTGATTGATGAAATCAAACAGTTTTGAGCAATGAAAAAATGTATCAAAATTTTTGATAAAATGAATTGCTTCTTTTGAAAAACTTGAATAGAAACTTCACAGAACTTGAAAATCAACTTTGAAATTTGAAGAATTGATCAAATTCTGTGAAACAATCCGTCCTTAGGATGGGTTGTTTCCGAGAATTTGAACAATTCGTCAAATTTCAATGTTCATTAGGGATTCTGTGAAAGTCTTATATTCAAGTTCTTTTATTATATCATGATAGGCTAGTTGCTTGACAGAAATGAAATAATAACAGAACTTGAACAAATCTTTCACAGAACTTGAAAATTAACTTTGAAATTTGAAGAATTGTTCGAATTCTCTGAAACACCCCATCCTTAGTATCATGAATGAACAACCCCTGAGCATGGAACACTGTTTATAATAATTTAAATGATCAAAGAAAAGTAGAAATACTTTGCTTATAACCATAAAATAAAATTGAATACAAGGATGCATGAATAACCTTATCCCATTCTCCACACTAAACAGAAAGGCTATTTTGTATCTTTTGCGTTAGGTCGCCGTTAGGGGGAACGTTAGCCGTCAAAATTCGGAACGCCGTGTGTTAACGGCTTTCAAATGTCTGTGATTTTCTATAGGTTGTCTATGCCTGTCGCGTGTGGACGTTTGATTGTTGCTGGATTCATTACTTAAAAATACAAATTACTGATGTATACATGATTATTATTTAATTTAATATAGTATGTTTTAAGTTGTACACAATCGTTAAAACATAACTGAGATGTTTTGGCTATGGTAATAAGCATCATTCAATTGACAATTTACAAGATATTTTGTTGGGTAAAATAACTTGGTTTCAACTGAATTACTACAAGAAACAACTATTTATATTGGGAAAATAGTAAAAGATGCATTAAAGTTCAATTTTTTCTCAATCAAAATTAAGTTTCATATTTAATCGGGGTCCGGATATACGCATAAGCAGTATTTGGCAACTTTACTAATAACTTATTGGGCGAAATACATAAAGGATTGCCGTATTATTATGTTATAACTACTTACATGTTTTATAATCTAAGCCTAATAGACATTCACAAATTACTATCCTTTTGTGGTATTTATTTGATGTTTGAACGCAATGAGATTCGATTCGATTACGCGGAAAATCGCCATCATCTCTGGCGTTAGCATAACTTCTTATAAGAGACGCAAATTAAGTATTTAGCTTATTAGCGCAATACAGAATACCGCATTTAATAAAACTGAAAACTTATTGCATACGGCTGATTTAACACGTTTTAGGCTAACGCAAAAGATACAGAAATTCAAGTTGTTTTAATTGTTTTTATGGACTCTTTCTGAACTGTTTTTGAATCAAAACATATTTATGCAAATTTCTGTAACAACCGGTAAGCTTTATTATTTTTTGCTATTTTAAAGATACTGTAAGCTGAAATACAACAGATGAATATTTCATAACGGTAAACTTAAAATTATTCATAAATTGCTCGTTCATAGATGGTGCTAATTTAATTATTTCATGAAAAAACACTTTTTGCAAGTTATGCTTCATAATATTAAATGAATTGTTTCTTTGCATCTGTACATACAGTTTATGAATAAATATTTTTGTCCGTAAAAAAACCTAATTCCTTCAAGAAAGGTATACAATACAATGTTGGATTAAATAACCATGAAAACCAATCATATGGACAAAACTATTTACATATACCTATACCGTATATATAGGCGCAAACAAATAATGCATCTTAATATTTTGAAGCATGACTTGCAAAAAGTGTTTTGTTCATGAAATAATTAAATTAAAACAAGCATTTTATTAATAATTTTAAGTTTCCAAAACATGCAGATGGATCAAAGTAAAATAAATTTGGTTTGAAGACTTTTATAAACAAAATATTTTATAATATGAAATGTATAAGGTGTTTATAATATTAGGATAATAAAACAAGCTATGAAAATATTATTTAGCCAATTTCTACCACCATGGTTAGATGCTGTTGATTACCAAAATCTACAAAAAACATGCATGCCTGAAAAAATCCATTACGAAAAAAGAATTAATTGTTAGTCTACGAATTCCACAGTGTGTGTGTGGTGCAGTGCATGTATGCATGGAGGGTGTGTTTGTAGGGTGTAAGGGGGGAGTGGTCTAACTACTAACTAGAGGCTTAAAGTAATATTAAAGTTCTAATCAATGGCAACTATATTCTACACCTACAGGAACATAGCTATGTACTTGCTCATGCAACCAACGTGTGCTCAAATAACAGGTGCATTTTCATTCCAATATTATTCTATTTACCCTTGTCCATATCAATGGGCGGGCCCCCGGTAGTCTGGCTGTGTCGGGGGTCCGACACCGTGAAGTATATCTTCTGCTTCACTCCGGGCAAGATGGCGTCGGCGGGGATCAGCAACGACACACCCCACGACCTGTCCTCCAGCAGCCCGCCCTCGCTGTCGAATATCCCCCACGTGGTGCACGGCCCCTCTGGCCCCCCTATCTTCCCCTTCTGCCCCACGGCCAGCAGGTCTGTGTCTAACACCAGCGGCCCCCCCGCCGCCACCACCGTGGTATCATGCCCCTCCCCGCTGCTGTTACCCGACCTGTTGTTGCACTTAAACACGGGGAGCGTCTCATTCCCTCGGTTCATGTCTTGCGACGCGTACGGGGTGCTCTGCGGCTTGCAGTCAAACTGCATGCTGCATTCCGATTCATAGTGCACTTCCATGGAAGTTGCCGATGCAAAGTTACTTGTGGAGGCTTTAGGGTCCTGAGATGCAAACTTTACTTTGGGAGGCATTCTGGATTGATACAGGGGCTCGCCCTTGAGGATGTTGCTTTCATATACGAGAGTCTGCTTCTCTTGATCTGTTTGAGAGTGGTTTCTGAGAGCGTCAAAGTCTATTCCGGGAGGTCTGAAGGAACATGTATTATGTTGCAAGGCCTCCTGTTTTGACTGGTACAGGGATTCTCGTCTCGACAAGTGAGCTACGTCACTGAGGTCGTAAGGACTGTGTCTCGAATTGTTGTCTTTTTTAACATAAGTATTGTGTTCTTTCATTTCGTTTTGGGATTCATATATCACAGTATCCTTCAAGTCTCTTTTTGATACATACATCGGTTCAGTGGAAGTTCCTTCCATCATTGCTTCTATTTTAGATTGATAGATTATCTCCTTTTTAGCTTGGTTCCGTAATCGAATTACCTCAAACCTGTCGTCTGATTGCAACTTATTGGTTTCTTTACTAGCTAGCAAGGCTGCTTTTTGTGACAATATTTCCTGTTTGGTCACATAGGGGTTTTCTGCCGGAGGAGTATACAATGAGCAAGGATGCTGAACACTGGACGATATGTCCTCACAGATGCAGGGACCTTGTTCTAAAGCAGGAGTGACAGTCGTAGAGCATTTAGAATAATCCAAAGAGTTAGACTCGTTCGGAGGCATACCATGCAAGTCAGAACCGTATGAACCTTCTGCAGAAAACCTCTTGTTTTCCACATCTGCTTTGGTAACATGGGGATTGTCCCCTATACGTAAAGTTGCTAAGTTATTAACAAATGAGAATTGTTCCCCTTCTGCTCTGCGAGAATTATTGTGATTACTATCTAAGCTTTGATTGATATTCTTTTCCCTTCCACCATGCGGACTCTGGCACTTGTCGCTGGTGGAGGCCATGTTGTCAGAGTGAGGGCGACACTGATTCCTTTCATCTCTAGAAGAATGGGAAGACTGGGAGCAGCGCCTCTGTTTGCAGAGCTCCATACTGTTAGAATGAGAGCTGTCTACTGAAACTCTGCGCATGACTACCTCCTGTGAAATATTGCGTGAATTTTCTGAGGGCATTCTCTGCTTCATTATATTTTCTCTCGTACTATAAGGACTTTCGGAAAGCATTCTTTGTCTAAGCATCTCATCCTTAGTTTGATAAGGGCTCTCTGGCATGTGACACCTGGTAACTTCTTCCCTCGACGCATAAGAACTATCTGAATGCTTGCGCTGTTTGATGAGCTCACCTCTAGAAGCATAAGCACTCTCCGAACTCATTCTTTGCTTTAGCATATCTTCCTTAGTTCCATAAGGATTCTCCCCACCCAAGCGCTGCCGGAGAAGTTCTTCTTTGGTACCGTATGGATTGGGCATGGACGATCTCTGCCCCCACGCTTCACTTCTCGAAGCATACGGAGATTCTGATGGAGTGCGTATGGACCCATATGGGCTCTCTCTAGACCTCTGTAGGCAACAGTCTTGTCTATTTCCATATGGATTTTCCCTTTGCCTTTGCATTTCACTTCTAGAAGTGTAAGGACTCTCGTAAGTTTTGTGTATAATCTCCTGCTTACGGCTGTAAATGGCTTCTTCATTTCTCAAGCTTTGCTCGTGAATAATTTCTTGCCTAGAGGAATATGGACACTGGGTTTGATTCATCATGACCTCTTGTCTGGTGGCGTATGGCGACTCGGTTCTCACCTCCGACCTGGTGGCATACGTTCTCTCTGGTTTAGGAACAACGCCGTACACAGCTTCAGTTTTGGTTTGGAAAATAGGTTCTGTGGGAGATCGCTGATGCGTATCTTTCCCCGGGTAGTAAGGCTCATGTTTGATTTCCATCTTGCGCTGGTACAAAGGATCGATAGCCGTTATCATGTTAAATGGTTTAAATTGGTAATCGAAAGCACCGCGCCTATTATACTCTATCAAAGAATTCTGTCTTCGGAGGATGGGTTTAATCTTTGGTTCTGTTTCAATGTCCATCAAAGAGTTCTGACGCCGGAGGTGCGTATTTTCCAGAGGGTTGGGAACGGCATCTTTGATAATGGGAATCATTCTATTATGGTCATTGAAGGATGATTGTCGCTTGAGAATGGGTTTCAGAGGGGTCTTGTTATCACAGGATGAATTGCTCCTAAACAAACCTCGGGGTTTGGTGATGGGATTAAGGTGGGCACTGCTTAGGTCAGATTGTTCCCGACGGAGGACTACAGGTTTTGATTTGTTGTGTAAATCACTTTCGCACACAGAATGGTGCTTGGAGACTTTCTTAGTTTTGGATCTGAACAAGTCGATAGTGATACTTCTAAGGAAGGAGGATGTTTTGGATAGTTTCTTGTTGGCTTTGGGCGTGATGTTGGTAGTGGTTTCATCGTCCCCACCCTCCGGAGCGGGGCTAAGGAGGATTCCCAAACAAAACATACATTTCAGATACACTCCACATGGGATTCTACTTTTTGTCAATGGGAAATTACCATAAACAAGTCTGCTATTAATTCTTTGACTACATGTTAGTTTATGGTATTGTAAAAAGCGACAAAAAGAAAGTTTTTTAAATTACATATTCAACTTTTGTGTGCAAAGCGCTTGTTTTAATGGACACAAATATTTTCTTCTTCATCCCAGTTAGCGACAATTTAGAAGCGAATCTCCTAAGAGGATTTATCCATTTTAGATTACAAGAGTTCTTTTGATAATTAACATAAGTAAGGTAATAAAACAAACGAATCCCCAAGATTATACAGTGAAACAACAGGATCAATTTGAATTATAGAACAGTACATATTTACAATATGATAGAATTGAGATTTGGTAAAGTACCACCAAACACAATGTTATGATTCAACTGGTAAAGTTCCATATAGATACACTGTTATGGAAGTATTATATAAGTTGTTTCAATGTATAAACATATATATGCACTAAGATGCAGACACATCAGCCAAAACCGCTTGATAAGATAAAAGTGCAAATTGTGTTAAAAAACCACCAAGTGAAGTTCAACCATAGACATCCCGCCATTGGGTAATTATAATATTAATTAATCTATGGAATGTATTTCTATGGGCGCTAATTTAGGAGAGCCCGTGTTGTTGGTTAGTTTTAAGCAATGAGTGTTTGCATGTTAGCGCTAAGGGACTAGACATAAAGCATGCAACTTTTAATTAATTATACTTTATGGATAAAGATGAATATAAGAATACGACGTAGTGATATTAGATTCTATCAAATTGTAAAGAACATGTCGGCAATGAATAAGTGATATTGCCCAAGTGTTACCCCGGCCAAATCTCAATTGATTTTCAAAATAAATATCCCATACCACAAGTAACAATTTTTTTGGTACAAGCAATATTTTGTAAAGACAAAAAGAATTATTTATACATAAGAAAAATATAAGGAATTAAATACTCTTTTCGGCACTTGGGCAGTTTTCTTTACATGATAATAAGCAATCTTGTCATTAGCACGGTCGATTGATAATGGCGATAACTTGTCATCGTTCCCGAGCACGACTGCAGATCAACGACATATGTACAAACAAAAGTTGACGTCAAATAAATTAAAACACTCAAGATGGGTTGTTTCATAGAATTTTAACAATTCATCTAATTTCGAAGTTAAAATTCACATTCTGTGAAAGTTCGATTCACATTCTGTTATTATTTCATCATGGACCAGTTGTTTCACAGTACTTGGATAGTAACAACATGAATAGGACTTTCACAGAACTTGAATATTAATTTTGAAATTTTATGAATTGTTAAAATTCTTTGAAACAACCCGTCCTTAGTCATTGTGAACTGTTGTTTGTTCGTTGGCGATGTGCAGTCATGCTCGGGAGCGATGATAAGTTGCTGATATTATCGATAAAATCTTTATCGATCGACGGTGTTGGATACCCTGAACATCCACTTTGATGAAAGATTCTCTAATAAATATAGTTTTCTGATTGATAATGATTGTACATAATATAACAATAAGACTAATAATTAATTTCTTAATGATTGTAAAAACAAAAGAACTAACCTTATGTTGTGCATGTGTTGGGGTTTCCGGTACAGTTCAAAAGCTGATCCTCTTTGTTCCCGACTGCCGGCTAAATCTGTAGGGAATTATAGCCATCAATAAAACTGTGCACCAGTGTTTCCTAAACTTTTCTTTGTGACCCGGATATTTTTATAATGCATCAAAACGGTCGGGAAGGAAACCACTCCCATGTTGCAAACGCAACTATTGATTTAAAGTTTTTATACACTCAATAATTTATTCAATTAATAAAATCATGCTGATAATAATAATACTGATAATGATCTGATGAAACTGATAATTCCTTCAGAAGGCAAAACAGCTGTCACACAGAATAATAACTAAACAGCCGAACTTGTTTATAAATAATAAAAAAATTAATATATTGAGTAATAATATTACTGAATATATAAAAAATAAACTCAAAATATAAATTGAGTTCTACAAATAAAACTTATATTTAAAAAAGCTTTATTCGGGAAAGAAACCATTCACATGTACCATGCACCTGAATGCAACTATTTATGATTTCATGATACTAAAAATTACTGCTGTGTTCGGAATGTATGTATTAATTGCTGATGAATATTTTAAGGTTTTTGAGAAAAAACCATTCCCATGTTCGGAGTGGAAAGGTTGTCATTAAAATATCTTGAAAGAATCACATTCTTGCTAGCTCTGAAAAACAGCACCTAACAATATACAAAAATGGTGTCATGAGATATAATATTTGAAAAATGTCATTGAGTTTTGGATAATTTTCTATTTTCGTTATCGGTAAATTTATTTTGTCATTTGTGATGGAATGTATGCAATCTGGCATTTTTTCTTTCTTGGCCTGGTGTCAGGTCGTGATTCGTGGTTTAGAAAAGAAGTTTGAAAGTTTTTGCTGTACACAATATTGCTGCTGACTAAGTCATTAATCTACCCCACCTCGGTGTATACATTTCCAATGTGGAAGATCTCCCTTCTTTAGTCATGTTTAGTATGGCCAGATTTAAATTCGGGATGCCATAGTCCCACTGGCTCCAATAATAGGGACTCTTTGATGGAGTACAATAATATGCCTGCATAATACAATTACGAAAATTGAAAAGAGCATGATAGTGAAAAGTGTTATAAATTAAATTGATCAGCAAACATGCTAATTTCTGTTATCTTTCCTGTAATATAATATTTTATTTCAAAATTGGAACTGATTTGTCAGGAATGCAGACTATCCTGTGAATTTTCATGGGTCTGCGCGCTAGTTTATAATGTAACATGAATTTAGTTTTCAAAATGTCAAAATAAAACAGGATAAATAAAGTAATGTCAAATGAAGGACACTTGGTAATAAATAAATAAGAAATGAGTTCCTCACCGATGACATGGGAGTTGTTAGCGTGCGGGGGCCCTCTCATGTGCGGCGGGGGCCCGGCATAGGGAGGGGCCTGTGGGGGACCCTGGCCCTGGCCTCCGTACATACTCGCCTGCAACAATAATTCATGTACATTATTACTGTTCTATTCCATTTCAAGTATTCTAATTTAAGCGGGTGAAAGTCTAAGTACGGCAGAGAGGTTTCCAATCTCCAGCGGAGAGAGAAAACAAATAAATCTTCACAGAAAGATTAACCTCACATCCAGAAAACGATACAGCGGCAGACCTCTAACATAAAAAGAAGCACCTCATTGTGGACTCAACTATTAAATTAATCCCTCCAGCTAATTTGTTACCCGTAGAGTCAATTTGTTCGATTTTGGGAACAGCTTGTATAGTCTCATAGATATCATTGTGTCTTCCTTGCTGTCATAGTGAGAAATATGATCTAAAGGTTGTTAGAAAGAGAAAATACAACGCTTTATATTCAAATTTAGAAGTTAACTACAGAAGAATTAAAATTTACACCTCTCTGAAACCAAAGGTTCTAACTGAAATTCGAGAAAAACTTATGAAACTTTGTGAATTTTTAATAAATTTATTTTATATGAAAGAACAAGAAAGTGTGGTGACAATAATGGTTATAATACACTGGACTCCCTTTTTACACGGTGGTTATGTTCCACGAAATACCAATAAAAAATTGAAAAAATAATGGTGGATCCTTGTAAAAAAATAAATTCAGGATATCAAAAAATAAAATTCATTGATTTAGTTGTTGCACTACCTCCTTTTTCAGTTTCAAATCATATCAAAATTTATTTTTGTCTATTGTATCTTAATTTTATTTAAAAAAATTACTTTATAAAAATCGCAACAAAGATTATTCACTATCACAAGTAAAAAGGGAGTTCAGTGTAAGTCTAATAATGAAATCTGCAGAAATATACATAAATTCTCGGACCATCTGACAGGGTCTTTAAGATATATAACGGTCAATATGCCAGAGGCCTAAGAGGTGAAGCTAAGAATGTCATCAAGATCCCTGAACCCTGGGGTCTCAGATATCGCTCTGTGGACCACGTCAAAAATAATACAATATGTAGTAATAATAACCTGATGCGGGTGATAGGAGTGTGAGTGAGCGTGCTGCGGCTGTTGAGGTGGGGGCTGCCAGCCTCCCGGGGGCCCCCGACCAGGGGAACCTCCCCAGCCGTTCTGGGCCCCTCCGGCCGGAGCCCCGTGCATGGCGCGCCCATTCATCTCCATGCTCTGCAACAACATAACACACCATTAGATAATGCATACAAATATAGAATGAAAATCCTAGAAAACAGCCAATCAAAGTCTGTGATGCGCATTGTTCCTGCATTAAATCTGTTTAGTGAACTCAAATTCGCTTTGACTTAAAGCGTCATTTTCAAAATTGTAACTATGTACTTCTGTGAAAAATAATTCAGACAAGTGATAAATTATTCTCTAAAGTTTTATAGGAAAACAAAATATTTTAACTGTCTTTTTCGAAATTCGAATTACAATATCAAGTGACTTTTCACGGGTCGAATTGTGAATTGAATTTTCAATTTGAAATGAAAGAAAAAATATCTTTAAATAGTATAATACATACTCACTATCCACATTTGTCTATTTGTGTGTTTAGTTCTTCTAAACTAGGTAACAGATTTTGATAGGGTTTTTACTATCATTGAGGGAATTCCTTCCGGAAGGTTTAAATATATTTAATGCATGCATATTATATTTGTAGAAAGTAGAGAAAAGTCGATGTTTTGTAATCAAGTTGTAAAAAAAATATTTTCAGGCGCTTACATTGCTAATGTTGGCTAAACCTTATGAGATACATCAAAATAATGTAATACGGAATTGTATACCTAAAATAGCCTACAGAAAAGTACAGGATGGTATATGTCTATCTCCTAAGGACAGCCCCCAGCAACGTCGGGTAAACATCAGCTAGTGATTTTATAATATTCATTTTCTGCCGAGGGAGTTTGCTAGAAGAATAGTGTAACTGTCTATATCTTAGAAACACATAAGGTAACTGGCACTGGCGTACAGCCGGTAGACATCCGTCGCACAAGAATGGGTTGCATCATGGCTAATGAACAATAAGTAATATGTATGTGAATGTGTTAGTTACCCCGTTGCCTTGGCTGTAGCTCTTGGTGTGTGTGGGGGGCGGGGGAGGGGGCTCAGCGCCCAGGGCAGGCGGGGGGCGGTAGTGCTTGGGTTTGGGTGGCGGGACGGGCTTGTACAATGCCGCGCCCCCCGCCTTGCCCACACTCCCCCCGCCGCTCATCAGTCCCATCGCACCCACTGCACCACTCACGTACTCTGTGCTGTTGCGGTTGCTGCTGCAATACCCAACACATAAACATTATATCCTCTCTTATTTTGTACATGTGTTATTTTTGTGATATCAAACATTTAAGAAAGATCATTTTGTAAGAGGCGGCTGTAGGGGTTCAGACATGGTAGGTAATTTTTTTTCTCTTAAATGTGTGCCTAATCTTTATTTGATATTGTAATAAATTCCAAATCAAATTACAGGCAAATCATTTTAAAGACGATACATTTGAATGTATTTGTGCACACCAATATATCGAAAGTTTAAAAAAAGTTTTTCAAACAAGTTTTTGACCGGTCAGTGGTTGAGTGGGCATAGCGCTTGGGTCTCACCCGAGCGTCGCGTGTTCGATTCCTCGGCTGGCTAAGTCCTCCATCACAACACAAGCAACATTTTCGGCTTTCTGTGGTGGTAGTAGGAGATTTTCAAACATTGTTGGGTTATTCGTGACCCGGGAATGTTTGTCTTTCTTTTAAAAAAAAAAAAAAAAGTTTTGAAGTTAGTTTGTATGGCGTGTGTAGGGACAAAAGATGTCATTGCCGTGGACATTTAATAAATTAAGCCAGCGATGCATAGGTATGTGAATATAAGCTTCTATTTGAGATGTTAGATGCCACTATTCCTCACTCGCTGCAGCCCCACTTTTTCGTGGTACATTTCAATTAAATTGTTCGCCATCATATCCTAGCAATAGGATACTATTAAAAAATCATTTCTCTGAATATAACAAGTTATTCTGGGGAAAATAGTGGTAGATTATATAATATTTTTATAATAAAAACCTATCTCAGATTGTTGAAATTCTTACTATATTTCTAGAAATATGAATGGGTAATTTTTACAAATGAATTTCGGTTCTGTTTCATGCTTGTACGCAATACAGCGAGGATTCAAACCTAGAAATGACTTCATGCTCACGCATGAGAAGCAAACACAATGAAACGACTATATGAAGATGCTTCCCGCCGGCCGAGGGTTAAAGTGAAAATTTTGACAGACGATCAAACAACTTGCTCTTTAATTGATACTTTGAATAACTTTACCAAAAGGTTTTAAAATATAGTATTCATTGGTTGTGTCTCATTACCTGTACTTGCTATAATCTCCTGATGAGGTTTGATGAGGTCGGCCCTGCGAAGGAGGTCCGCCTCTCCCGTACTGTCCTGGTGGAGCCCCATACAAATCACTCCTGCTCCCGTTTGCTGCAAACTCAGTCCTGCCTGGAAACTGTTCAGGTCTAACTCCACCATTGGTCACAAACTGGTCAGGTCTCCCTCCGCCATTCGCTACAAACTGCTCAGGTCTGCCGCTGCCATTTGCTACGAATTGCTCAGGTCTTCCGCTGCCGTTTGCTACGAATTGCTCAGGTCTCCCGCTGCCATTTGCTACAAATTGCTCAGGTCGACCGGGGAATTGTTCGGCTCTCGTGCCGTATTGGTCGGATCTCGTTCCGTATGTTTGTTCGGCAGGGTTGTTATTGCTGTTGGGGGTTCTGCCAGAGAATGGCTGCCCCCCGTAAGTGCTGGCAGGAGTGGCTTCAGATGGAGGCCCAATGGAGTGCCTCTGCTGGGGACTGCCGATGGGTTTGGCTTCGTATGTGTTATTGCTGAAAAAAAAATTATTCATGAAATTAACTAATGTATTTGAATATGAAATTGAGAATACAAATAGCTAAAAATTTTGATTACTGTGATTTGCCCATTGCACCAGTAATGCATACAGTAACATATACAAAAAAAAATCTCAATTAATTAGTAGAGTTTACCAAAAAACGTAAACCAGTAAAAAGTAAACCAGTGAGGTTTCCGCCGTACATACATAAATTGTTCCAATCGGGGAATTGAATAAAGTATTGCATGTTTAGGTGAATTAGCATAGTCGAGGATAGTACAGTAGAACCTCGTTAATTCGAAATCCAGCGGACATCAAAAATCAAATTTCGAATTAACGAATTCCCACGTAATTCGAAATTTTATGAAAAAAAAAAACAAAAAAAATACGCCGAAAATCGATTTTCTCGGCCGCCTCTTCAAATCCGGGTGGTATTTTAGTTGTAAATTCGTATTAATACCAATTATTTCTTTATTTTCGCGGTCGATTACCGTAGCGGGCGGCCCTTTAAATTCAGATATTCGCAATAAATTCGTAAAAATGCTATATATTTACGCGTAAATCGAGATTTTGCTGCTGATTTCGGTCGCGGCCTACCCTTTAAATTGAGATATTCGTAAAAATACGATATATTTCCACGTAAATCGAGATTTCGCGGTAATTTTCCGTCGCGGCCGGCCCTTTATTTCAAATATCTGAATTTGAATTCGTAAAAATACGACATATTTCCGCGTAAAACGAGGATTCGCCGCCGTATTCCGTCGCGGCCGGCTCTTCAAATTCAGATATTCGAAATAAATTCACAAAAATGCTATATATTTACGCGTAAATCGAGATTTCGCTGCCGATTTCGGTCGCGGCCTACCCTTTAAATTGAGATATTCGTAAAAATACGATATATTTCCGCGTAAATCGAGATTTCGCGGTAATTTTCTGTCGCGGCCGGCTCTTTATTTCAAATATCTGAATTTGAATTCGTAAAAATACGATATATTTCCGCGTAAAACGAAAATTCGCGTCCGTATTCCGTTGCGGCCAGCTCTTCAAATTCAGATATTCGAAATAAATTCGTAAAAATATTATATATTTCCGCGTAAATCGAATTTTGTCGGCAGTTTTTCGTCGCGGCCGGCCTTTTAAGTTCAGATATTTGAAGTAAATTCGTAAAAATATGTCATATTTCGACATGGATCGAAATTTTTCGGCCGATTTCCGTCGCGCCGTATTTTTTCAACTCGGATATTCGAAGTAAAGTTAGTAAAAATACGATATATTTCCGCGTAAATTGAAATTTCGCGCCCGATTTCCGTCGCGGTGAAGAAATACGATATATTTACGCGTAAATCTAAATTACGGGGCCGAGTTTCGTCGCGGCCGACCCTTTAAATTCAGATATTTGGCGTAAACTCGTAAAACTACGACATATATCCGCGTAAAATGTATTTTCTCGGCCCTTTAAACTCGGATATTCGAAATAAATTTGAAAAAATATGACATTGCAGTGTAAATCGATTCAGATTTACAAAATAATAATACTAATTAGGACGATGTATAACCACGTAAAAATACATTTTTCGGCGTTTTACCGCCACGGCTGACTTTTAGATTCAGATTTACGAAATATTACGATTTATTTTCGCAAAAATCAAATTTTTTCGAATTACACGAACAAATTTTCGTGCGCGGACAAAAATAAATTTCGAATTACGAATTAACGAATTTCGAATTAAAAAAAATTTTGTATGAAAAAATTTTTCAGCGGAAATTTTTTTTGCGAAAATTTCGAATTACGCGTTTTTTCGAATTATCGGGGTTCGAATTAACGGGGTTCTACTGTAGTTACCTATCAGTTCTGGGGCCCACTTTGAGATCATCGGGAGCGTTGGGGCCGAGGCGGGAGCTGGCCAGTGACAGGGACAGCGCGGGTACGGGGCCTGTGGGACCGTATGAGTCGTACGATGACATACTGTCGTATGAATTCTGTAAAGGAAAAAAATATATAAAGAAAATTGAATTTGAAATCCAACTATCCTGAGGCTAATTTTTATATATACTTCAGCTTCACAAATCCTACAATTATAATTATAATGTCTGTGCTAGTGTAGTAGTAAAAGTACTGAGTAAACAGTAAAAACTCACAGTATTATTAAGGTGCCTATGTCTATCGAGGGAGCCCTGTGCGGTGGTGTTGGAGCGGTCACCCACTTGTCCAGTGCTAGTCGGTGCACCCGCCGCCCCCCCATTACTTCCCCCGTCAGCCTCGGCGCCTCGCGGGGTTCCAAACAGTCTCTCCTGGGCACTGGGGCGGCTGTTGTTATTCTGGAAGGCAAATAATGCACAATGTAATTCTAAATTAATTTATTAAAGAAAATAATTCATGCTTCATTTTATTGAAATTCAAATCTAGTGTAAGACAATGTGTTTACATATTAACCGTTTGAGTGCCAATCGTCGATTTTCGTCAATTCGTGTTTTAACGAAGATTGCCGATCATCGATTTCCATCGATTGCGTCAGTCGTGTTCTGATTCGCACGTACGTCGGTAAGTAAAATTCTCATTTTTTCGAAACGCCTGCACTTCAGGATCCTCCTCCGCGTGATTCTAAACCAATATTCTTTAATAAAACACCGAAAAAATCATCGAAATCCTTGAAAATTCAAAGAATTTATGGGGTTTTAAAAAAATACATAGTTTCAAAAAAAATAAGTTTTTTTTGGTGGCAATTTACAAGCAACTGTATGAATTTTTTTGGCACTCAAACGGTTAAAAAATACATGTTCGAAATTAAAATTATATCCGTGATTATCAACTAGGCCATAGACAACATTCAGAAGTCATAATATTTAATATTGCTCCAAATAGGTACCACATACGGAAATTTTAAAGTAAATAATATACAGAATGCACTCGTTTATAATTTTAATGATGTTTGTTATATCCTAAAAATATGGGATAAATTGTCAAATATATGTGCATTCAATGCCTCTCTAACACTATAAGCAGTTTATGTCTCCATATTGAAATTCAGAGGTATGATTTTTTTTAATGTGACAGGAAATTTCCAAGCATAATGCTTAAAAATTTATTAGCGCTCAAGGATGAAATTGATCATAATGCGGAACACCTACATAGGATAGATTTACACTAAAAAAAATAGGATAGAAATATAATATCTATGCTATGTGCAGTTTTCCATTACCAATTTGTCGTTTAGGACTAATTTATGTTTTGCTTGGTGCATGAAAGCATTATCAAATCTGTTACATCTTCATTTACTTATGTGAATCTTTTTCTGTCTTTTCTGTTTCACATTTTTCATTTGAGAGTCGTTAATACTGTCTTCGATTAATTTTTACAATTTGAGGTTTTACTCAATAAGATATTCCACTGTAAAAATATTGAATAATATATGCATTTCAGTACTATGGTTTATCTACGAAAATAAGCTTTTGGATATGACTTTCTGACTATTAGGACGGGTTGTTTCGGAGAATTTGAACAATTCATCAAATTTCAACGTTCATTTTCGGGTTCTGTGAAAGTCCTATTCAAGTTCTGTTACTATATGATTGTAGGCTAGTTGCTTGACAAAACTGAAATAAAAACAGAACTTGAAAAAATCTTTCACAGAACTTGAAAATGAGCGTTGAAATTTGATGAATTATTCAAATTCTCCGAAACAACCGGTCCTTAGTCTATTATCCATTCCAAACTTTAGGGTCTGGTACTCCCAAAGCGATACTTCAGCAGTGAATCAAAATGTGTGCTTACCGGCTGGTGATGCCTGAGTGTGGGGGGATTCCTTCCTGGGGCGGGCCCCGGTAGCAGAACTCCCCCTGGAGGTTTCACACCCCTGTCTATCCGCGGGGGCAACTCGGGCACTGCAAATTACAATACATTTAATTAATACTTATTTTATTCGTTAGTATAATACCCTTTCATTCAAGCATTCTGAAATCATTAGTAATGCACCTGCTTTATTCTTTTAAAGTAAAAAAGGAAAGAACTAAAGAAGAACTCTTTATTAATGAAGAAAGGAAACATAATTTCCATATTATTTATTCATAATGTCTCTTCATTCACACTGTTTAGTAAAAACACAATACTAACATATCTTACCGTGTCCATAGAGTCCTTGAGGGGACTGTGGGGGGGATAGGGGCAGGGGAGCTCTGGGGGGACTGTAAGGCCCAACATCCCCCTCTGCAGGGCCCCCAGCTGGACCCCCGCCGGCCAGGGGAGTCCCCTGGCCCCCATTGGAGGAGAAGCCATACTTGCTATCGCCGTAGCCACCAGGCTGGGAAGTTAGCTGCAGAGTCACAAAATATTGTACATTTAACTACATATTTACTTTTATGTCTCACTTCATGTCTTTCTCATTTCAAAGCAAACTTTTTAAACTGTCAAAATTTCTGATCCCACTTAATATGTACTTACAACACCAAAATGGGAGCCTAATAAAAATTTGAGAAAATTACTACCTAGTAAAGCATCGATGACACGGGGCTAGTTTACAAGCTACAAGCCAGCGAGTTGGCTAGCAGCTTGTAAACTGGCCCCATGTCATCGACTTTTTTACAATCTGCTAGTTGACTATCCGATTGTAAAAAAGCAGCGAGTAAAATAAAAAGACGGGCTAATTTACTCGCCATTCGCTGGCGTGTTGGCTTATAAGCTAGTTAACTAGCCGTGTGTCATCATCGCTGCTAGGAACTAGTTGCGAGTATCTTTGCGTTTTGGCAGTCATCTATCTTTTATTTTCTAGATTCTTTTATCCATGAAGTGGTGAATCATTTAAATTTATTGAATTTAAAGTTAATGTTCTTTATACAAATAGAACGACGTCATATGCGCCTCACAATTTTTACCTCATATGGGTTTATTCAAATATTACCTGGCTTTTATAGACTTAGAGGCCTTGTATTTTCTCGGTAGGGAAAAAATTTTTTACCAAAAAACCCTACTAAAATTGCATGTATTATCCAGCATCAACATCACCAGCGACCAACGGCGGCCATATACTACATACGTGTCTGTTTGTGTTGTGTTGGGATCGGGGGGGAAATTCGGCTTCGTCCTTTTGTGGGAATCCTTCCGCATTTGCCTGATGGAGTAAGGGAAACCGCAAAAAACCTTACCCAGGAAGGAGCGGCCGATAGTCAACTTGAAACATATGCGGCCTTCAGTAACATTGGTATATGATGTCCTGCATTTTGTGGTGTGTGTGTGTCTGTTTTTATGTTAATATATACTTATGGGAAGATAGAGAATATATCACGCGTGTTCCACTTCAATTTTCAGCTTAAAAAAATAAACGATAGAATGCAAACAACACGTCACGCAAAATAACACGCGATTCCAACTCGCTAGCTAGTTTGCTACTGAGCGAGTGGAAAGTTTTGTGTGTCATCGACACTCGCTAACTCGCTTACTCGCTAGCTTATAGACTCGTCGACTAGCAGCTCGTAAACTAGCTCCGTGTCATCGATGCTTAAGTAAAACAAAAATTTCATCCAAGACTTGTAGAAAAGCTAATACATGTTGCAAATAAAAATGAATGTATATGTATCCAAGACACTATCTAAATTGAATTTAGTTCCTGTAGAATCTTACGATCATACATAAAGATAGCAGTCAATAAAAATATTGAAGCATGAAACACTTAAAGATGACGTAAATTGATATGGTTGAATTAGCTCAGTGATCAGAGCACTTCCTCAGCAAGGAAGAGGTGCTGGGTACAATTCCTAGACGTGACTGGATCCTTTTTTGTTTAAGAGCCTTTAGTATTGTCTTCAATGATTAAAAATATTGAATATTATTACATCTCCGGTGATATTTCGTGACCTTACTTAGGAATGAATAATTTTTATTACGTACAAGTAAATATTTGACGTTTTCAGTACAACAACTTTTAAATTTGCGTAGAGAGATATGAGCAACACTTATACAAGAGCATTATTATTATAGGCTTTCAACTGGCTCTATTATGTAGTTACGTTACTTATTTATTTATTAACACACTTCGGCCGGGAAAGGTAGTTCTACCCGTTCGGTCGATTGATGCTTAAGGCCGGGAAGGGTAGTTCTACCTTTTGCGCCGGCCTCATTTCAATGGCAGAAAAAAGGAATTATTCAATGCTTTTATATTAATATAATATACTAATCTCAGGTCCCAACTATAAGTACATAATTATCGAATCGTAATGCAAGTCTGTTTTTTATATTTATTTTCGTGCACTTCGTTTACATCGGTATTTTAACAAAAGGATAGTATATTATTTGTTATTGAAATAATTCAATTCCTGGAATGAGGGTTTTTGTGACCGTGAAACCCGATTCGAATCTCTTACTCTGTTCCGCCGCACTCAACTCCTATGTGCAAGCGAGCGAGAGATGTCGAGCTTATTTAAAGAAAGCCGGTATGAGCAAATACGGATAGGCGGACCGTAATAAACATTTTACAAGGTTAATTGAGTTGCATTTCAAATAATATTCGATTTTCGTTTGGTACTTTTATAGCTTGGGTATGCTGAGTTACTACGTAGAAATTTTATTCAAATATTTTAATTATTTTCGAAGATATAGTGATTTAAAATAAATTAAAGAAATCCACGTGGGACTTTTTTGTTGTTTGTTTTTGGGGCGTTATGCCGTGTTGCGCTAACTCCTTCTTTAGCCGACGTTTCGGACAGCGTTGCAGTGTCCATCATCAGGGCAGATCCGGTAGATCCGAAGATGTGTGATGATGGACACTGCAACGCTGTCCGAAACGTCGGCTAAAGAAGGAGTTAGCGCAACACGGCATAACACCCCAAAAACAAACAACAAAAATGCTTTTGGCCGTGAGAATCTAAAAACTTTCCACGTGGGACCTTTATTTTCGCCCGGAGTCAGGGTAGCGCCAGTGCAAAAAATACAAGGCCGAAATGTGTTAATATTTGAGAAATGAACAGTTGAATTTTATCATTCTTTACATAGTACCAAAAATACAACCAAGAAATATAGAACGGAATTATATAAACCAAAACTATAGTATGATAAAAAGACATAATACATAAACAAATTAAATTCATAAAAGAAACAACAACAGAAAAGTTACTCATGACATGTCAAAAAAATACTCGATAATGTACTTTTTTATAGTTTAAATTGAAAATGTCTACTTCTGATACCATGTTATTGTAAATACGTACTCTGTTCACGTAAGAGTTTTGTTTACTGTTTGTTTTGCATTGATCCACTTTGAAGATGCCAGAAGAGCGTGTGGAGCGCGCAGGTAGATTAAATTGGATCTTACTCCGGGCATTGAATAATATTATTGTTAATTGATTTATACAGGAATAATGCATCTAAGTGACATTCTTTATCTAGCTACATATTCCACTGATCAACGAGACGCAAGAAAAGAGAAATGCCTCGACACCAATTCCTTCACACACATGTTAACTTATTATTTACCCGAAGATTTTCTTTTCACCCAACCTTCCAGTTACTCAATTCAATTGAGAAGGGTTAATAAGATTGTTACTATCATTATTTCACATAAGAAAACCAATCACCATGACATGTTCATTTGTTCAAAACATTTTGCTGCGCATCATTTTGAACATTACAGCACAAAAGAAAAGAGATGACAAATGATGACAAGAGATGTGATAAAGACAAGCTGCAGCGGTTGAAAGGAAAGAGTGGTAGTGTATCAAGTATGAAGTACCAATGGAAGTGATGGCACGGATACTGTGTGTGTGTGTATGTACTGACCGTGTAGGGAGGTGGAGGGGGGGCCATGTCACCTCCGTTCATCTCGTGGCGGTCCAGGGCGTCCTGCTGCGTGGCCACGGAGGGGTCTGACGAGGCCCGCAGCATGCGGGGCCCAGCCCTGCCCTCCGGGCTGCCCGTCTCCACGTCGCTCTCGGGACTGGAGGCGTACGACAGGCGTGATTCGTTTGTGGTCGACATAGGGAACAGGAAGTCGTCTGACAGGGGCTCCGATCTCTGTTTGTGGCGATCGTGGCGGAACGGGACGTGATGTTGACGTACAGGAAAAAACAGATACCATCGGCAGATGTAGTCAAGCGGTATTAAACAAGGATACATACATACACACACGGGCACACAAGGATATTACTAGCGGCTGCCTTCGGACGCTAAGCATTACCACTGTCACTAGTGAACAGTGCAGGGGTGTGTAAGAAACGTCTGAGACATTTTGCCAGAAAACCTTACAAGTGGCATGTTTCTCTCTTGAAGTTTCTAACACAAACCACAAATTAATTCTACATATGTTTTACATTTACAGAAAATAGTGTTTAACCATATTTTTTTCTTATTATTGCATTTTTACTGACTGCCAAATTGAATAATGCTAACAAAGTTAACCAAATGTTTGCGAGAGCCAATTGAATTTTATTCAGTCTAATTGATATGCCTAATCTAATATTAATTATATATCATAGCATTCTCAATTTAATCTTAGATTTAGGCAACTAAAATCAAAATGGATAATTTTTCAATCAGTTCTCCCCTAAATTTGGGAAAATGTATCAACATTACACATCTAAATTTGGAAAAAGTTTTTTTATTGTTGTATCTTTGTACTGTGGTGAATAATATATTTGTAATGTAATGCTTAACTTCCGATGACTGAAACACACAGAAAGGGTTTTTATTATATTACTGTATTATATAGAATGATGATGAGGGTGTCAAATTAGCTGAAAAGTAATTATATTATTGACAGTAAGTAATAATGGATGAATTATGATCAGAAAATAAATGAGGTAGATAATGGCATCGTCGGAAACCTTTTAAATCTATTTCTCCTTTTTGGCTCATCATAAGACATTGGTTATTTTTTGGTATTTGTAAAATTAACTAAAATTAACGTGATATATATTATTTTTACTACTTGCTACTTAATTAATTTAAAAGGCTTCATAATATATTATATTTCTTAGGCAATGACTTCACAGTGTTATGTACAAACTATCTACTGATTGAGCAAAAACAATCACATTAAAATACGGCAATTAAATAAACATTAGCGTTAAACAACGATTGATTATGTACAGATTCATGGCATGATATTGTCAAACTCAACCTGATTGCCAATCTATTTGCAATCAATCTTGTGTTATTATTATTCCAAAAAATGGAAATAAAACTAAAGTAAATCATTAAGCTATCAAAAATGTATGTGACAATCATACATAGCCGAGATACTGCTCTACGACCGGACCTCCCGATTGAGATATGTTAGTCTGCGAAGAAACATTGTTGTTTTGGAACTGAGTATCGTTATTGTTATTACTGGCAGAACTAGCTTCAGACTCGACGTCAGAGATATCTTCATTGGTCTTCTCAAGCGGGGGCTCGCTCATGGAACGGCTGTGCAAAGCCAGAGTTAGGCGGGGGTTGCCGGAGGTGACGGTGCAGGCGCACCCCTCCACCCCGCACGGCTTTCCCTCCCTCTCCCCACGGCTCTCATTATCTGTTATAATGGGCATCACTGAAGAAGGGCGGCGCGGATATCTGGCAAAGTTATAACTCTGAACGGGGGCCTCTGTGACACTGTGGGGACGGTACGGCTGAGCCTTGTAAATGTTACTCTCGGCAAACAAGTGGCTCAAGCTGGTATTATTGTTATTAGGGTAGAAGCGTTGAGAAGCGTCCAAGCGGTTATTGGGTATAAGACTAGCGTTAGACGTTTGGTTATAGTAGTAGGGGGCGCTAGAGCGCTGAGGACGGTTCAGCAGGCTAGCCGGGACGCTATACCGGGGGCCCCCCTGATGCCTACTGACAGCCGGGGCCCGGTAGTGGACGGGGTATGACAAGGCGGGATGGTTGCGAGAGAAGTAGGGGTAGGGATACTTGGAGGGATATAAGGAGTGGGAGAGGGGGTGGATGGGTGCCAGGGGAGGGGGGAAATATATGTCCGACACCATTTCAAAGCGCTAGAACCAAACAAAAACACATATCTTGATACTTTCACCGCTAACATAAACAATACACTAAACAAAGATGAAACGATTTAAATCGGTTTTGTTTCAATCAATTATTTACTTTCAATTCTTTTTCACAATAACAATTGAAAGTTTAAAATCTGATTATAATGCATATTTTCTCAATTACATATTTGTATTTTCTAATTCTTTTATTTGCCGTGAAGATGTCAAAAATATGTGATGAAATTACTACACAGGCAACAAAAATGTAAATAATTTTATTATCATGAAATAAAATAATATTACAAGTGAATAAAACTAACTTTCACATAAATGTAACATTACACAACCACAAAGTGGAGACGTGGAAACTTCCCGGTTGCTGGTGAAATTCAGAATAAGCTCTAGGTACACTTATGATGAACACATTATACTTTACAGTGCGGCTGATGAACACTTTGTGAAGATGAATGTATAATTATTATGGGTCTTCCCACCATTAGAATGAATTCATGAAGATGAAATTAAAATTTACTACATATTAACATATTAAAAGCTTCTCAATAACTTTCTCTAATGATACTACCTTCGCAAAATGTTTAACACAGAAACCTTCAGTCCCTCTGAATTGTCCCTATAACCAAGTTGGACATTACATATTAGGTTGGTCTACATGGCGCGAAGCAGGCATACGAGGCAGCGTCGCAGCACACACTTCATGCCGTGTTGACTTGTCTCCGCGAGGCAATGTGCTTCTTAGGCACATAAACATGGCACAATGCGTGCATTGCAATACTGACTCATACCTGGTGCAAGCCATGAGGACGAAACTATTGACAAATCAGCCAGAAACTGGTTTGAGGAGAAACTAACCTTGGTCTCAGAAATCCAGAGCTGTGTGGCCTGACTGCGCTGAATGAGCTCGGTAAGCTTGGCGTACCAGCTGTTGGCCGAGGGCTCGTTGAGGCCGATGGTCTGTGTGAAGATGTGGCCCCAAACACGCTCCATCCGCTGGCAGTGCTCCAACAGCTTCTTGGATGATTTGTGCGCTGATCTGGATAGGAGATTAACAGGTTACAATATAAAACGTCCCATCAACTCTGAGAGCTGTCAGTCTGGATTTGTATTGCAGATTATAAAGATTGATGAGATTACTAAAATGGCTATACAGGTGTCTCAAGGATTTTGACAAACAAGTATGAAGATGCCATACACAAATGATGTTTTGACTTACTTGGGCATACCGTGCCTCAACTGCTTGATGATATGCTTGTTGTCGGCCTTAAGGAAGATGACCACTGGGTAGAATTGAGCATAGTTGAGGCGGTCCACAGCGTTGGGCGTGATGTCCAGCAGCGAGTGTTTGCCGCGGTCCATGATGGCGCGGATGCCCGACAGCCGGATGATGCCCGAAGTGGACTTGCTCTTGCCATCCTCCATGGTGCTGTCCAGCTCTGGTGAAACGATTATTAAGGTAGTGAATAACACTATGTATTATGATTTGTACGACATGTACAGTGGTTGGACCACAGACCACCAAAGAAGGCATATTGTCCGATCACAGAAAGGTACACACCCACACCACCTTCCTACTCCACAAAGTTGGTTTGTTCTCCTCGCCTTTATGAGCAGGTCTATCTTTTCTTAAGTCTGTCGGTTGGACTTATACATGTATAATAATAAATTCTTTATTCCAGAATGTGGGGAGGTTAGTGCAATCCCACACATCCCATAGAGGGTAGACTATGATAATAAGGGCATCGACATGGTTTCTGAGAAAATTGCCAGCATAAAAAAATAACTCGTGCCAAATTTGATATTGGAGACAATAGGTGTTACATCTATAAAAATCATTGAACTTCATGAATTCATTATTATCCAATAATCTAACATGCCATACAAAACACATAACATTACAAAAATGGGCGGTCTACCATCATAGTAACATGAATAATGAATAATAACAAAAACATTATTTAATTCCATGGTACAACAGATTGATTGGTGGTTCCTGATTTAATGGATGAATGAACTCACGTGGTGCAGTGAACTTGTCAGGATAGTCCCTGAGCAGCTTCTCGCGGGCCAGGTCTGCGATGGGCCCAAACAACACCACGGGCCGCACAAAGCCGGGGTGCTTTAGGACTACTCGCTCGTAAGCGGGGAACTTGGATATGCTATCTGAGAATACTACGTCGTCCCAGTGTTCCTGCACATATAGCAAAATAGACAATAATAAAGCTAGCAATAATGGTAAAGGAACATACTGTGATATCCTAGTATAAGAGCCTACTCTTAGATGGCAGTGGTAATAAATAAAGCTGTCGATAATGCAGGGATTTTATGTTACATGTGATTATTGTAATTTTGCTCAAATTTTGAATTAATTTAATTTATTTTCCTTTGGATGGAGTATCTTCCAGACAGCTTGCTCCAAAAAAAATTATGAGATTAAAAAAAAACTTTACAAGTTAGATTAGTTAATTTTTGGGGGCGACATGGTGTGCCAAAAGCTTCAAAGGGAAACAGAATGTTTGGACCAATAGAGTTGAAAGTAGAAACAATGAGTATGATTGTATATTGATGTGTATATACCTTCCCCAGAGACTTGGATCTCCGATGGGTGGACCTCCTTCTGCGGAAGAAGCTGCCGCGGGACTCGGAGCTGCCGGCCGATAGCTCCTTTTTGGTGGCATTGAACTGAGCCGTGGCCAGCTCCTCCGCGCGCGCCTTGTTGGGGATGATGCCCTTCTGGACCTCCTGGTTATTGCGACCTGGACAAGACCATTGAATCATTATTAGATTAGCACTCAAAATAATCCACGATTTTAAAAAACACTTCTTTCGTTAGTTCCACTTTTGGCTGCCAGCAGAAATAAGTGTGTAAAACTCTACTAAGATATTCTCTCAGTAGAATTGAATGAGTGTCCCAAACAAAAGAAAGAAGTTGATTTGACAGATATGGGGGAATACAAAGAGGATTTAAGAATGGTTGGAGGTGAAGAATTCATAATGTGTTTCGTAAAATATGTGAAAAGAACAATTTGAGGATATTAACAAAAAGCGGAAGATATTTAAAAAAATATATATTTAACTAGTAGTTGTGTGAACAGTACACCTCGCGTTTCTAAATTTAAGCAAAATTTGCTCTGAAATCTTAAGATTTTTAAGTAGGTTTAGAATATCCACCTACTTAATTATAAACCATAGAGTATTCATGTCAATTAAATCAACAGTGGCATTTTTTTATTTCAAATAAAGAATTTCCCAATTTGTACAAGGAAACATTATCCCGATGAGAATTCTTTTTTCAAACTTTCTTCAGGTAGGTAGGTACTATAATATTAAAAAATGCAAATAAGAAAGTTAAAATAAACACGTCAATTTCACATTTGAAAAAGAATCTTTACTGAACCATAGTCAAAGATAGCCATTTAGTCAAATTAATGCTTGCTTAATCAATAAAGTGGATGCAGCAGATTTTCGAAAACGGAACACACAAACAAATTTACAGACATGCCGAATGGTCAAATTTAAAGAAGACTTCACTATGTTCAGTAAACAGTATGTATCTTGGTGTTAATATTTTTTAAATGCCACCAAGAACGGGTAAATCTATCTTGTCCAAAGCTGGACGCCAGAAAGCTAATGAAGAAGCTGTATGCAGTAAATAAATGGTTGGCTGATTACCTATCCTAAAGACTTGCCAGGCGCCTACAGTCCCGTTGTGCAGAGTGTCCACCACGTGGAACACGTCTCCGCTGCGGAAGGACATCTCTCCCTTGGTGGGCTCCGTGTAGTGGAAATGGCACTTTATGTGGAATGAATCACCTATAACACAACATAAACAATACATGTTCAATTTATATAAAGAAGAGTGACTGTGGCGGGCAGCTGGGCAGGCGTGCAAGCAGGTGGGGCTTAGATTTTTTTTAAAAATCATCAGCTTTACTCCGATATTGATAAAATTTTCCAAAGTTGACTTTTGAAACAGCGGAAGGTCAATGTCTATGTGAGATTCTTAAAAACTCAGGCAATTGAAAAAAACGCCCGGGCAATGTCGGGGACTTCAGCTAGTTCAAAAATAAAATTAAAAATTGAACAAAAATACATAGTCATAAGACACGATACGGTAGTTTCATTGTTTTTTTCTTTATTCTTAAAAAATTATTGAAGGCATTTTTAGAATACATTTTCTACAACGATTCAAAATGTGCCATTTTTGATTTTCACCCAAAACGACATATTCGTTTTCGTTCATGAATATGGCGTTGTTGACGTCACACCAGTCAACGTCGGTGACAGCTGTCCAGCCAGTAGCTTTTTCTACATCATAATGACGATGTTGCCTATTTAGGAATGTGCAGTATTAGATTGTTTTTAAAATCAGTAATTATGAATGAAAATATTAAAGTTACACATTTTTATCAGAATCAGAAAAATAAACTTTAAATCTTCCGCACTTTTTGTAAAATGAGAGAAAATTGTGACAACACCAGTTTTATGAAAACACATGTTTTGTTTATTTTGAAACATAATATGGTAGGAAAAGATGTTCACATTAAAATGTGCAAACGTATGAAGTTATATTACCTTTTTGTTGAGCAGCAATGGCCTGGTATTCTTCGGGTGAGTGTTGTACTATTAAATCTATTTGTTCCTGAAGACTCAACAAGAACAGAACAGCCTCTTCTCTCGTCACTCCCTTCATCTCCATTTCATTTATCTGAAAATATAACTCAACATTAACATGACAACTTCTTTTGGTAGTGAGAAGAGTTGTACTAATACGCAGTGGATGATTCTTTCAGTAGGTACATAATTTATTTTAGAAGGAGAATAAAAAAAGAGCATGTAAGTGAATATGTATTACAAATATGTTAGTATGAAGGAATGGGAGTCAGGATAGAGAGACACATGCAGTGTTCTGTTCTCTCTGCCTATCCCATGCAGCAACAATATAATGGTAAGGTGGATAAATAATGTCAATACATGAGTATGATGGGCCTGCCTAAACGGGTGCTCCAGTGGAAGCGACCTAGGTAAATATTTACTATTTTGACACCCTCTTAACCATTAAGTACCGACGTATAGTTTGACAGACACCTCGACCTTTCAGGATTCCGAGATACTTATGTCAGCATAGTTGTATTACCCCGCTCTTCTATCTACCCCTCCAACAGTTGCCTGGAAGCGTTCATGGAGAGTGGTAGTGTTGGCAAGCGCGTTAACGGTAACTTATGGCTTTTATAAGGTCTCGAGTGGTCCGATAGACCTACGACATAAAATTACTCATGTAACTTTTTTTCGGTTTCCCATCTGTCATTTATTTATTTTTTTCTCATTTATTTAGTCCATGTGAAAATGAATCAACCAGGGCCATAGCCGACCGAGATCGGGGAGTGTGGCGTAGGCAAAATCCCTACTCTGGGATATGAGGATGTTAACAAGAAATACAACTTACCTTAAGTATGTTATCCCCCGGGGTGAGGCCCTGCAGCGAGGCGGGACTACCGGGCTGGACGGCAGACACGAAGATGCCCACCTGGTTTCCCCCGGTCAGCCTCAGGCCCACGGATCCATCCTTTTGGAAGCTGATCAGACGAGGCTCACTTCTGCTCAAACGAAAAGAACAAGGAACTGTGTCAATTACGTAACTTGGACTGAATCCCTGATGCAATCAATTATGTATCTACATACTTTTATTAAGCATGTTTACAATTAGATTTTATAAAGTTATGGTAAGGATTATATTTTAGGGTTTTATTTTAAAATACTTACGCTGGTTTATTTCTTTGGCTCAAGGGATCCTCTTCATACAACTGCCTTCTACTGCTATAATAATCTGAAAAAGGAAAATAAATTGTATACAAAAGTTAATACTGTCTCAGTAATCCTCTGCTCGATTATCCGACAACTATCATAATCTGCCGTTATTTGAACTACTCAATTGAAAACACAAGATCAAAGCTCTATAATTTACCGGTGTTCGTGTGTCAAATTCAGTAGTCTGCGACGTTCCTAGACTCGAATGCCAGCTTTTGTACACTGACGCGCCGGGTTAGGTTATCTTACTTACACACTCAGTTACTATACTTACCGCTGTCTAGCTTGCTCTAACTGATCATTTTATCAGCGACCAGTATTAATTTTTGTTGTTTTAGGATATTTCTGTTTGTCGTGTGTTTCTGTTCGTTTCATTCAGCCACGTGTTTTGTTTCGATAAGTTTACAGAATTTAGTCTTCTCGCAAGTGTAAATATGATACCTCAACTTTAAACCAAAAATGGAAATTTTTCAAAAGATCGATAGAGGTGTTTGTTTTTAAGACATACTTGTTCTAATTTTTTTGCATATTTTGTATGTTTGTACTATAATCCACATCTTTCACTAATTGGACACTTGCCTGGTTTTTGGAGTGGTGGAATAGTGAGAGAATACTGTAATAAAATAATTTGTTGATATTGCATCTTCAAGATAAATATTTTTTAGATATTTTTTTATTTATTTTTTGGTTCTTTGTAAAACCTTATAAGAGTTTCAATTCACTTAACTTACTTGAATATTTCTAAGAATTAGGTATAAAATAACAAGTCAGAATAAGTTACCATAATCACCTTCAGGTCGCGGTGGGGGGGGGCGTGGGGGATGGTGGTGGGTTTCGGTAGGCGAGGGGGGCTCCAGGTGCGGGGGCGAGGCGGAAGGGGGCAGGGGTCCCCGGGACCTACCGCCCCCCGCTCCCGCACCGCCCCCCAGCATGCGCTCATCAGCTAGCAGGGTAGAGCGGGAGGGGGGCGCCACATACAAGTTCTGCCCTGAATAGGAATTCAAGGGATCTGAACCTGAAAATTATAAATATTGTCAATAAGTTGAGATTTTCAAGGCTAAAAGTATTATAGTAACTAAATAAGTAAAAATATTTATTTTTAGGTATTGTGACTAAATTGTATTGTGTAAATAATATTTTTATATAATAAATATCTCACTTTATTGTTCTTTTTCAAATATCGCAACTGGGTGCATGATACCTCCAGGGTGAAAAAATTACAATTTTACAGGAGTGAAAAAAACGCACTTTTATGCAGAAAAACGAATGGAGACTTACATTAATTTTTCTTTATTGTAGATATTAATATAAATAAATATTATTTGTAGGTCCAATTTTTAATTCTTTTTTCTTCACATTGCCTCCCTTATGATTTGGAAATTCCTCCTGTCCCAAAATGAGATTCATAACTCATCAGGATTGCTATGTAGCAGGATATGTTTAAAAATAATAGTGTAAAAAGTAAATCACCTAAGATTTCACCATAATTATTATGATAATTAGGTTCGTGGAATGGGGTGGCATTGGCGGGTGCGGGACGCTGTTCCCTAAGGCAGACCAGACTCAGGCGCTCCTTGCAACCCTCCATGATCTTGCGCGCGTCCTTCAGCGACATGGAGTCCCCGCATGGTGTATTGTTGATGCGTGTGATGACATCGCCCTCACAAAGCCCCTGCCCCGCCGAGTTGAGCTGGTCGCGCGCCTTGGGGGTGAGCTCCTTTATGAACAGCTTGCAGCCCAGTACTATTCCGAAATCTGACAAAGGAAAGATTTAATATGAAATATCACTCACATATTTTTAGTTTGACCTAGATAAATTTTCGCCCGTGGCGCTTCCTTCCGTGCCTTCCTCGATGTTGTAATACATATCTCACTTCCCTTCAACCTCGTTATATACCCCAATTGGGGATGCAATAATCCCATTGGTTTCAGGAAATTTGTGCTAGTGTGCGGTATTAACGTTTTTTTTAAATAATTTCAGAGCGGATATTTTAACCTTTTTTCATTTGCATTGATGAAAACGGACCAAAAAGTTTGCATTTCAAAATAGCTAGTATTTTTTTGGGACAGAACTGAGTCACACCAACATCCAAGCGGCTGTTAGTGTTAAATGGCTGGAAAATTTCTAGGAACGAAACATAGCATTTATATAGCGCAGTTTTGTGTTGTTTCACTTCAAGTGCGCTTAACTATAATAAACTTAAAAATAAAATTGTGTATTGTGTTCCTTTAAAAAAAAAAATTAATAACATAATATGAAATAAAGAATAAACGGTTTACACAAAAGCAGAGAATAAAATTTAACAATAATAGTGCTATTTTAGTAGAGGACAACAATAAAAGACAATAACAGTGCACGAAAAATAAGAACTTTAAAATTAAAATATTATATAAAACAGGAAAACATTAAAATATTATATAATAGGTGGACATTAAACATAAAAAAAGATCTTACTCTTCTTTCAGCCAATGATTGTAGGTACAGCGGAATTACTAAAAAATATTACGAGAGAAGAGGAGGAATGTACATCTATTTTCCATCCTTCCTCGTTATTGAGGCATTTTGACCTTGAAATTCCTTTCAATGTCAACAACGCTGTAAAGTAATGGTTAAAAAGGTCGAAAATGCAGTTTCTCCCTCCAGATAATTATTTGTAAATTTACCCGAACCTCCCCCCCGGAGGCGCTTTGAAAAAATAAATCCCTCAAACCTATACATTTTTATTTATTTACATTTAAGAAAGGAAAGTGGAAAGAAAAATATTGCATTTGCTACAAAAATGTGTAGTAAATGGGATCTCGTAACGCTTTAAGTTTTTGTTAGCGCCAATCGCATTCAGTCCTCCATTAATGGAGTTACCTGAGGCATCTACAATGTCAACGCTTTACTTAGGAATTTTCATGGACAGTATTGAAATGCATTCAAAACTTCTAAAACCTAGCTCTATACACTGAATATTGCAGTGCACCCGGAGGTAGTCATGATTTCACTGAACTGCTATAGTAGTTGGTTGTATCCTAAAGGTTAATAAGGATAAATGGCATAATTAAGGTATTAGAGGATCACTTAGAGGGCCACCTTAGTAATGAACAAGGCCCTGATGATTTGGTGGTTCACGGTTGGCGCTATTCATCAAGTACAATGACTCACCTTCCTTCTTGGTACCCTTGGTGAGCGTGAGCTTGATGGGCGTGGGCGGAGTGGCGGGTGGCGCGTGGGGCGCCCTCCGCCGCACCACGAGCGACACGGTGTTGCCGCTGTCGCGCAGCACCTGCACCGCAGTGGCGTACTCCACATTCTCCAGCGATACGCCGTTCACGCTGATGATTCGATCGTTCACTCTGCAATACAAAAACAACAAGTGATACTTTTCAAAAGTTAAATAATTATAAAATTAGTGATTATTTACAGTTTGATCACCACATAGCAGTGATTTTTGGCTCTGTGACCAAAGGAAACATATACAAGTACCTTTCACGTAAAAAAATTACATACATTACACACATGAAATCTTGAACATTAATTTTAAAAAATCAACCTGGGAAAAACGAAGTTCTTTTACTATGATACATCTATTTTAAAACATTAAAAACAAAACATTATTTGGTTTGACTGACGATTGAACCTTCCTACCCAGGAACTGGAGTCGTGAACCGAGTCGACAACCGAGTCGACAACTCTACCAACCGAGCCAAATGCCGATCAAGTAAGACCGAAATTTATTTCGTATGTCTGCTGTAATGTCATCAGATGTCAAAGAAATTCCTAAATGTCTGTGTGTACACATAATGGCCACCAAAATTTGATATAATGCATTGTCATCGACAACGAGTCTATCTGTCCAGTTTCAGCTCAATCGAATGTCGAGAAGTAGGTTAACTTCCGCTTCCAAGATTTGTATTCATTCATTACCGAAAACAAAAGTGAAATTCAAATAGATGTATTTAAAAAATTAACTTTAACACATCTTTTACCACTTCCCACGAAATAAATAGTCGCCTCCTGTAGTAATATTATATATATTTTTTAATATTTTTTTTATTTATTTTATAAAATACAGTAAAATTATTTAAATTTACATAGTAAGAACATATTTCAATAAAAATTAACATGTTTACCTTTACAAGAGTCTAAAACTCGTGTGTAAAGGGATGAAGTAATGAAGCTGAAACTAAAACCAATTTTTTTTTTTTAATAGCGTACATGAGCGGAATTATGTAAGTTTACTAAAATGATATTTTGAATAGGTAGGGGTGTTATAAGAAATCATAATACAATAATTATGTTATAAGTTATATCTCGCTGCTATAAATTCCTAAAAATTATTGTCACAATGAACAATAGGCCCAATTTCCATGATTCCTTCAGTTGACTCATGACTGCAATAATAATTCATATCAGGTGCTGCCTAACCAGCAAACTAGTAATTCCAAGAAGACAAAATTTGGCAACAATCGATAACCATTTATTAGCGAGCAAATCTAAAGAGCATATTATTATTCTGAATATGATGTAATTAATTATTTAAAAACACGCCCAAAAAGATTAATAGTCTCGCCAGTGAGATCATCTCTAATCCTTTCAATTCATCTATAGTAATTATCCAAAATCCAAATTACCATTTCATGGTCTTCAAAAAACTGTAAAATTCCACAAGAATGAATCATTTTGCAATCGAGGAGCATTTTTTAAAAGAGTAATCTACCCCAAAAGGTGTGTTTAAACTTTTTTTTATTCTTATTCTCTGCGTAGATGTCTACGAAATGGCTACCAATATAAATATATTGACTGCTTCATGTGTAATAGAAAATGATACATTTTCAGAGAGTGAAACATCTACATGGTATTAGTTTTAATGATAAACTAATATTTTTAAGACAAGGTTTTATGCATAGCATAAAGGATAACAAATAATTTTATCCCGTTGGTGGCATTTATTTTTACTCGGGAGATATTTTCAATTTGTAGTGATATTTCAGGCGACTAATTATTTGTTATCTACATAGTAAGTGAAATAACTAGGTAGTGTACAATGTACAAGAGCCATTATTATCTTATTTCTATGTATCTGAGTAGGACAAATGCAAAAAATAAACTTTATTTCCGATTCCCTATCAAGAGTTTTTCCCAGGTAAACCTTAGCATTTTTTCTATGTACTTACTTAACAACAGTTTAAATTTTTTTTAATTATTTATTTTGTGGAAGTAAATACTTTGAAAGATAAAGCAAACATTCAATTTTATTTTATTAAAAACAATGATTTTATTGTTAATGTATTGTGGTGTTTAGCTTTACAAAAACTTTTTTTTTCTTCAAATATGTAGATATTTCACTGTTATCAAAATTATCAATTTTTGACTTATTTGTAAATAAAGATAGCTTTTCAAAAATGAATTGTGTTTTCCTATTATTCATAATGTTTCACAGTTAATTGAATTAGCATTTAAAGATTATCATAAAACTGCTGCATGAATAAAAAAGTTTTTGTAGATATTTTCTTTGTGAAAACGGGTTTTTTCGAAGAATTTGAGGAATTCATAAAATTTCAGCGTTCATTTTTAGGTTTTGTGAAATTTTTTTCAATTCTGTTATTATTTCAGTTCTGTCAAGCAACTAACTAGCCTATAATGATATAATAACAGAACTTGAATAGGACTTTCACAGAACCCGAAAATGAATGTTGAAATTTGATGAATTGTTCAAAATCTGTGAAACAACCCATCCTTAGTATTTATTACTGAATCTAATATTCAATTTTAATTAATTTAACTAAATCTTAATCTAAAATCTCGGTGTAAATATTACGCGGCACTTAAGGGTACGTATACATTTGCGAACCGAAACTCGAACCAATTACGGGAAAGGAACGAATCAACTGCAGGCGAGTTTCGCGCAATTTGCGGTTGCTTCGTTTCTTTCCCATAAGTTGAGGTTCAGTTCGGCAGTTCGGTTCGCGGATGTATACGTAGCATAAGATCGGAATAATGAAAAATTAAACTCATTACCGGTTTCATGATAATTCCTCAAAATGACAATTCAACACACCTTTAAAAGGTGATATAAAGTCATTAAAAATGATGAAACAAAAACTAGGTTAAATAGTTACACATGTAACACTTTTTACACGCGTGTTAAATTGTCTTTTTGATGAGTTATCCGGTCACCCTCATTACCACGGCATAGGTATGGTCAAATCGGGCTTAAAGCGGGTTTAAGGTCGGCCTAACTATACGCTTAACAGACGCGTTAGAATCTTGTAAAAAGGCTATAAATCAATTAAAAAATAAAATGTGGCTCTTCTATCCTAAAATACACATTTTCTATCGATTTCTATTCTTTCAATTTCTAATTTTCATTCGCTAAATACTTTATAATCACATCTTCACACGCAGACAATTCAAGGTAGCTCAGTAGCTGGGTATTTTGTTAACGTTAAATACAAATTAGAAAATGTAAATCGATACAAAAATGCTTGTATGTTTTATAGCTAATCTGCGATTGAATCCATTTAATCCAAGATAAACAGTTGCAAGATCCCAAAGGTACAGCTAATCTGCGATTTAATCCAAGGAATCCAAGATAAACAGTTACAAGATCCCAAAGGTATAGCTAATCTGCGATTTAATACAATGAATCCAAGATAAACAGTTGCAAGATCCCAATGATATAGCTAATCTGCGATTGAATCCAATTAATCCAAGATAAACAGTTGCAAGATCCCAAAGGTATAATTAAGAAAAGGTAGAAAGAATGCACCTAGAATACCTACAGGGAATTGATAATAGTTACTAAAAAACGCCTCCATTGAATCCAAGTAATCCACGAAAACATCATACACCTATTAAAATAACACCATTATTATGAAATTCTTACCGTTATTGCCAAAATGGAGATATTATTATATATATTGAGTACCTATTTATCTGAAACTACAGAATTATGTTTACTTTTGGGATGAATATGAAAATGAATGGTAAAAAACTAAAAATGCGTCTATCAATCTTATTTATATAAAGAAAGTTTAGTGGCTTCGATTTTTATACAAATCTACAGTTTTATTCCGAGATAGATGAAATTTTGCACACTTTACCTTCAAAACAAGAGGAGGGTCACTGTATATATTAAATTTCGAAAAACTCTGCGTGAAGCCCGGGGAATTCAGCTATATTTATATAAATAGTGTATATGGCAAGCCGGCGGCGTGAATTTTATTTTTATACAAATCTACAGTTTTATTCCGAGATTGATGAATTTTTGCACACTTGACCTTCAAAACAAGAGGAAGGAAAAAAACGCTATCTGTTTTCGAAAAACTCTCGGGCCCGGGCGACGCCGGGGACATCAGCTAGTTCACAATAAATTTGAAACCGGCTCAAAGTATTTAACCCTTCAAGCCTCTGGCATATTAGCCGTTACATTTCTTTTAATTTGTGTGTATTTCCGCTTCTCAATAAAATCAAATAAATGGGATATTACTGAACCTATCTGAAAGCTAATAACTGTTTTTGAATGATGATGAAATACGTATTGAGATTTTATTATTAGAAATAAACAAATAATTTTTGAAATACTAAAATTTAGAAATCAAACATAAAATGTAAAAAAATTGACCACCTTATTTTTTTCATCTACACACTGAACTAAAATAACTGATAAGGAAAAAAACACATATTTTATTAGACAAACATGTATTATAAACATTCCTCTCGCCTTTCTTTTTTGTCCTTTCATATAAAAAGAGATAATAAAAATTCCCAAAGTTTCAGAATTTTTTTCTCAAATTGCTGACGAAACCTTTGGTTTCATAGAGGTGTACGTTTTAATTATTTATTTGTATCATTAACGCCTTTCGGCTTTTACATAGTATAACTTATAGGAAAATAAGACTAAAAACTATAAAATGAGAAATGAAAATTGCGAAAGTAATAAAGAGCACCAATAAGCGAGTAAAATAACAAAGGATACGCGGTAAAAGTTAAGAAAATATTGGGTAAATAACAAAGCGAACAATGAGATCATGTTTAAGTAACACATTTAACTACCATAACATAGTTAATGCTTATTTATTTATTTATTATTTTATTTACGATTCTGTGGATAACTTCTATAATTGAATGTAATGTTCGGTATTTTTTTCTTTCGAACACCGTTTAAATCAATGTGTCTAACTATGATCGTAAATGAGACACAACGATTTCTACGCGACCATATTATGAGCTGTTCCGAAAAGCAAATAAATTTACTGTACTCTTTTACTTTAAAAACCGAACAAATTATCCTGAGGGGTGTTTATGCAATTTTTCAATATTTTCCCGTTTATTCTATTTTTCAAAAGTTCTACTTAAATTATGCCCCATCCGAGTTCCTACTTCATATTGAAGCAAGAAGGAGACTTCATTCATTGTTCGAAAATAGCGATCGTCTTTCTATTACACTGTCTAACCCCGCAGCAACTTCTGAATTCAACACAGCATAATATGGTTGTAGAGTTTCAGGTGGCTAATGGCTATGTTCAAAATGAGATGATTAATAGATAGGGTAGGTGTAACAGGTATACTCACTGTAGCAGCTCCTCCGCCGGGCCCGCCTTGAGCACGTCGCTGACGGCGATGGAGGGGTCTCCGCTGGCGAAGTGCGGGTTGTCGCGCCCGCCCGACACCGCGATGCCGAAACCGTAGCCCGGCACGCGCGACACGGACACGCGGTGCGTCTCCCAGGCGCCCGGCCCGCCCAGAGCGGAGGAACCTCCCGCGCCGCTGCTGCCCTGTAACAAACAAACAAACAAACTCCACTTAGATATGCGCACCTTTTGGACAACAGTTTTTATCAGTCAGATATTTGGCTTTTGCTCTTTGAGGCAATCCATCCAATATATGAGTCAGCTGTGTTACTCTTTCTACTTGGGACAACGTCTTGGATCAGTTAGATATTTTACTCTTTCTACTTGAGACAACGTCTTGGATCAGTCAGATATGTTACTCTTTCTACTTGAGACAACGTCTTGGATCAGTCAGATATGTTACTCTTTCTACTTGAGACAACGTCTTGGATCAGTCAGATATGTTACTCTTTCTACTTGAGACAACGTCTTGGATCAGTCAGATATGTTACTCTTTCTACTTGAGACAACGTCTTGGATCAGTCAGATAAAAAAAGATAGCCGGCTCTTTTGGACAACAGTTTGAATTAGGAAAATATAATGCTCAATTCAATTCAATTTTGTTTATTAATTTCAAAAACATTACAAAATTGTTAATTTCAATGAGTTTTAAAAATATTTTTGCAATAAGAATTCTTAGATTAATATTAACAGTGTGTATATCAACTATACCAGTGATAATAGAGCTTGCCTTTTAAATGAAGTTTCATTGATGCTAAAAATGTCGATATCCGAATTGATTCTGTTCAACAGCAAGATTGCTCTCCCCACAGGCATGACCATTGGCAAGTTAGTTCTGCAGGCCGGGAGATAAAATAGTCTATGTTGTCGGCGACGCAGATAACCACCGGGAACATAGAAATGAATGCTCTCCATGATGACCGAGTTTTCAACCCATCCATGAATCAGTCAAAAGAAATGTGTAGCAATGCGCACATCCCTCCTGACCCGTGGATAGTTTATTCCGAGCATACCCAAAAGAAAGTCTGTGGGATATAGCCACGGGTAGTAGCCATACTCCCTCATGTAGAGAAATCTCAAGATTTTTTTCTGAACTCTCTCCAACATGAGAGAATACATATAAACAGGCCAAAATTTCGGCCAGCCGAGCCGCGAATTACGGGAAAGGAACGAAGCAATAGATATACTGAGCATAACGTGTTCTTTTGGAAAAAAAAATGGATCGATTAGATATCTGGACCTTTTAAAACAGTTGGATCAGTAAGATTGTGTGGGTCGTAATGAGCAGTTCGATTTGCATCAATTATATATACATTTTAGTATTTTGAAGAATCATACCGATCAGTCATATAATAATGGTATATTTTGGAAAACAAAAACAAACAATAGCAGGATTAATTAGTTGCGTGTGTTTTTTCGATAGTTGTATGATGTTGTTGGATGTGGGTTTGTTCAAGAAACATAATATGAATTAATCAGATAAATAATAGGTGTAGTAAACAATTTAGAGCAGTCAGAAATACATATGTAACATAACAGTGGGGATCGACCTTACTCATACAAGCGTGGGTTTTATTACACATAATATAATAAAACAACATTCTTAATTACGCGATGTTTTCCTACTGTTGATTTACAGCAAATAAAAAAAAATATATATATATACCGTTGAAAACTACATAGGTACAGGGTTTTCAAATAAGAGGTGTTATTTTGATATTCAATCGTAAAAGATCAATGGTTTCGTTGCTTGTGTGGCACGTAGCGCCGTCTTGTTGAAACTAAACGTTGTCCAGATCAATACCATCCAATTCCGGCCATAAAAAATCATTAATCATCTCTCGATAGCGCAATTCATTCACCGTAACTGTTGCTCCAGCCTCATTTTCGAAAAAGTAAGGACCAATGACTCCGCCGGACCATAAACCGCACCAAACAGTCACACGTTGAGGATAGAGAGGCTTTTCAACAATAACTCTTGGGTTTTCCGAGCCCCAGATGCGACAATTTTGCTTGCTGACGAAGCCACCGAAGTGGAAATAATAATAATAATAATAATACTTGGATGACTTGTATAGCGCCGTTTTTGTGCAAAAACACCTCAAGGGCGCTGTACAAACTTATAATACATTTGTACAGTGGTCTATGTTATTACTTAACTATTTATGGAGAAAATATACAGTTCAATACTTACCTGATAGGTCACTTGAGATTAACACTTAATTAACATTATCTAATTGTTTATTGGCGAAATTTAGATACAGGATTCAGGACTTAATTGAAAAATTGAATATAACTGGACTTTCTCTTAGGATTGGTATATTTAATTTAAGGATACGACAGCTTAAAAAGGTAGGTTTTTAATTTAGACCTGAATTCTGTTGGACTTGTTATGGATCTTAGTTCCGGAGAGAGTTTATTCCAAGCCTTCGGCCCAGATACTCCGAAAGCGCGATCACCAAACTTAGTATTTGAAAAATGGGCCTCATCACTCAAGATGATTTGCATTTGATTCACTCAAGTGAATTTTAATCATTTCAATGCGTTGTTGAAGCGTGTATCGTTCCATTTTTATTAATGGCGCAGTTTCTACTTGTTAAATGTCAAAAAATGACAGCTTCAAAAGTAACATCTACCGAAATAGCGGGCTATTCAAAATAACACCTCTTATTGGAAAACCCTGTAGTACCTACCTACTAGACGAAATATTTACACGACTTGTCATTATTTGTATGTAAAACACATTTGGTACAAAACGCAACACAGATTCAAGATCCGCGCATCGATATCTACAAATTATGTAAAGCACGTTACGCAAGTCGATATTTTTCAAATCGAACAAGATATTAAATTTATGCTACCGTCAAAATACTGGCAGGTACCAAAAATATTATCATGTACAGGCTCGTATTAAACAGCCTCGATGGCGTAATATTAAGACGACACGTTAATGCCCTAAAAGTGACGTAAATGAAGGCGTCTACAAAAATGTGTAACGCGCGGTCGAGGTGTATTGGACGGACCTACAGTCGAACTTGCCCTGGAAAATTGATATATCCGCGGGGTTTATTTTAATTAATTCTGATAGCCGTATTACTAAGATGTTTCTAAACGAGTAAATAAGTACCTTGAGGAGTTACAAATACGTCACCTATAAAAATAAATTCTTTTGATTACCGCTAATTTCATAGTCGAAAAACGTTTTATGATTTTCGAACCGTTTTAAGGCGATGCCATACGTAGTAATGCAAAATCATGTGTTTTTGGTTTGAAACTTTGGTCGCCTAGAAATGTTTCAGATGCTTTAATTAAATACTGCGAGTAGAATACATCTTGGCCTTTGAAATAATCGAGTATTTTTTAGATACCTATTTTTATAAGCCCAGAAAAAAATAATGTATAAGGCCTATGAAAACTGCTTTAAAGTTCAAAATCTCCTACTTACGAAGCCATTTTCGGTTATGATTTTATTGTATAATGTGGCAAATTAAGTTATTTATAAAATGATAGAAAAACAAAATATTTATGCCTGAACATCCACAAAATAAAATAAAAGGCACTTTTTGGCCATATTTTTTTCTTGCATAAATCAAAACAGCTGGATGGTGTTAAGCGGGAATTTAAGCCTTATCGCCATCTACGTAAGGAGTGTTATTGATGGCGGCTCGATTCAAAATATTACACGACGTAGTGCATCGCCTTAATACAACTTCCACTGACTGTTTTCCCCACTGATTAGATAGTGTTCTTATTTATACTTTTTGGCCATATTTTTTTCTTGCATAAATCAAAACAGCTGGATGGTGTTAAGCGGGAATTTAAACCTTATCGCCATCTACGTAAGGGTTATTATTGATAGCGTAGACGTAGTGCATCGCCTTAAGTAATAAATTTTAATGGTAAGGTCCTGCTTTTATTAATCTTAATATAAATAGCTTTATTTTTATTATTGTTACAAAAGCTCGTATATCCGTAATATCAATTCAATTTGGAAGGCGGGTATGGGTACCGCCGCCCCGGGAACTATTTATTGGATAACCCTACGTTTGGTGCCCGGGTTCATGGGGTGAGGTTTGTCTAGGTCTCGGCGCCGGATGCGTTTGCCCACCTACTGATCGAGAAAGACTGGTTGAGGAAGACTTTTTGATCTCTCCGGCCGGACTCTCTCATCGCCTTGCGCCGCAGTGGGGGCAATGGATTCATACGTCCGTCACTACTGGACACATTAAACCCCAGATTCCTATCCACCCCTCATACATTTCTCCTTGCAGAACTTCTCTCGTTCCTTTCCCTAAGAAGACCCTACACACAGCATCCACAAATATGACATAGGCCCTTTTCCCTCCTGTGTGGGGGTAATGTAAAAAAATCTGTATGCCTTGACGATATCCGCTCTACTCGATTACGATGATGTCAGTTTAATACCCAAAGAAGTAAAAAAGCAAATAAGTCAAATAGAATTTAACTCTCAGATGGGCAAAATGGCCTGGTCAGGCCATTTTGATTTTCAAAGGTGATTTTCTTTTTTCCGTCGACTTTTTGGCAGCAGTAGCTTTATACTATACAACTTGGCGAGCTGCGTCGAATGGTAATATTTCCGAAGAATTAGCGTTTAGTTGGTAGAATAAAAAATATAAGGCAAAAACTTCAATGACTGTACCACGTGGCCTGTACAGGCCATCACATATTGTATCAATGTCAAGGTGGGTCTGCGATTCAGATACCAACTACCCGCTCAGAGGTCAAATTAAGACCGGAAAACTTCGAGATGCTGATCGTGAAGCAAATCGTGGTCTTGGATTTAGTTGACAAGTATGGTAAACTTTTTTTTATGTCACTCGACTTAGCCAGAATTCTGGTGGAAAAAGGACTTGCCATCGTTGGTACTGTACGCCCAAACAGGGTGTTACACATATACAACATACATACAACATATTGACACGTTCATACATACTATTTGTACACTTGCCTTTATATAAAACTAGTTTTATAGTCCAAACCTCTCATACGGCCTGGCCAGGCCACATTGCCCATCCAAAAGGGCAAAAGTACATTGCCCCTCGGAGGGTTAATCTAAGCGAAAAATTAATTCGATTAAAAAAAATGAAGTTTTCCGAAGGGTTGCGGTCTAAGCATTCGACATTCGGAAAATAATACATAATACGAACAGGCGCTGCAGGGCTGTGTGTTGTGATGCTAATTGCTTACAAAAATGGCTTTACAGCTGTCATGAGAAACATTATTTTTTTTAAATCGTACTGTGCACGAAATTCAATAGTAGGTTAGTAATAATTGGCTTTGATTAGCCTATCGAATTGCCCAAAATGATAGAACAGTCGATGACAATAAACTCTTCAAATAATATCATGTTGCGATACGTAATTTATACAAAGCGCGTTTATCGAAGTTGTACTAAACGCCCACTGGAACGTGGAGAAACGAGGTATGGTGTGGTGATGACAATACGGCTCGCGTATGGCGCACGAACGAATTATTGGTATTTAAACACAGCGCAATGTCGTACATTCAAATAATTTCACGGATTTAAAACAATGGAGACTGCCAGTTGGAAATCAAAACAAACTTATCACTGAAAGGCTTGTTAAGTGGCGACAAGAGACGAGGCACTTACGGAATATAAAGTGGCGTGCGTAGAGAATTCCAACCACTACTTGTAACTGCGCAGGTATTTGTAGGAAGAGGCAAGTGCAAGCAATACGCACACATAAATGTTCATACTGAGGGCTTATGCTTATAATAATACACTGGGTTGGTTTCAGTCAGGCTGTTTTCTAGGAGACGAAACTAGAAACTCGACAAATTCCTAGAACACGACGCACAGTGGGCTTAAAATCGCCTTTCATAGACATAAAGACTTGAATTTTTAAGGGTATTTATTTTGGCTAGAAATGGACTCTGCTGATCATTACTATGCTATAAAATTTCGTACGAAGCAATTGCGTGTACAAATGAAGGAGTTATAAATTTTTAAAGAAAAAATTGTATGGCACTGACATTAAAAATGAGGCTATCTCTGGAATCATAAGGTTGGCCATTCTATCCTTACACACAGATATTCTACTATTTATTTGTATTTTTTTGACATATTTCGTATTGTGGCGCAACTTGCGATTTAAAAAAAAAAATCCTCAAGTTGAACAAAAAACTTTTTTATGTTGATGATTCATTTTCATGCTTAAATGCTTTACATTTGCACACGCAATTGCTTCATACGAAATTTTATAGCATAGTAATGATCAGCAGAATCCATTTCTAGCCAAAAAAATACCCTTGAAAATTCAAGTCTCTATGTCTATGAAAGGCGATTTTCAGCCCACTGTGCGACGACGGAAAATGATCTTTATATTCGATAAATACCCTATACCTATAATCATCGATGTAATGCTAATACATGTATAGCGATTTGATCCTCTACATACTACTAACTATTGTTTGATTGCGTCAGTATTGGAACGATTAAATGTGAAAACGAAATAAAGGTAAATAAACAGAAAATAGGGAATAGTAAGTGTTCAAAGATGGTTTGAAAGGGAGATATGTAAATATCAAACTTAGAGGGAGCGCGCTAATATTAAAAAAACCAAAACAATTAAGCGAAAATGGTGAAAATATTTGATAAAACACGACTCGTTTGAAATAGAGCAAAAAACTCTCGACAAAGGCTTTAGTTGCATTTAAAGATACACTGAATTTTTTCATGGCAATAACATATTAAATAACAGAACAAAATGTGTTTTTAATCATTTTCGGAGCTCACATTGTGATTTTTTTCTATAGAGGGAATTTCGAAGAATTAACGTTTCCGCATAACAAATGTGTAGATATTATCTTCAAAAATAGCATATATTTTTTTTAGAACTTAAAAACTTAAAGAGTTAAAGAGAAATTGGAAATACGGGGGCTTAATACACACTTAAAAAACACTTTGTAGTAATTAGATAATAAAAAGTATTTCAGTTTCCAGAAACGGGAAAAAAATGCATTTTAGTAGTTATTTCATCAAAATTAAAATTGATTGTTCACTTGCGGCCATTTTTATTTATCTGAATGATTTAAGGATTGTTTTTTTTCTTCGATTATTTAAACCAAAATATTAACATTTGATCCTAAAATAGGTTCATAGTTTGGGTTAATCAAAAAAATTAACTAGCATAAGAAAACAAAGTTATTATTATGTCATAACATGGCGTGAAGAAAAGACGTCAAATTATCCGTTTTTAACGAAATAGCTACTAAAATGCATTATTTTCCATTTCCGGAAAATGAAGTACTTCCTTCTCATTATAATCTAACTGATATAAAGTGTTTTTAAAACAAAATGTGCGTATCGAGCATAGCATGTTCCTAGATTCTGTATATTTACTAAAATCAAATTAAAACTCGGAAATCCGAGGTCAAAATATCAAGATATCTGTACAAATAAAAACGACATGATTAAACACCCCAAATCACCATAAATTCATAAATTGTAATCCCCAGCGTAGGATTTACTTAACTTACTATTCAGAAGTTTGTGCGGCATTCAAAAAGTTGGCTCTGAATTATTCAATAATAATTGCGATTTATATTGTAGGTAGGTATGACATGAACTGGTACTGGCATACGCGCGTAACATTATTCCCTACGTATTTTAGGAAACAAGATCAGTGGGTATAATCTAATCATCTATTAGGCACTAATAATGATTATTCCGATTTGACAGCTCGCAACATTAATGGGCTCTGGACAGGATTGACCGGACCAGCGGCGTAGCTACATAGGGGCTACGCGGGGCAGTGCCCCGGGGCCCTCAAGCTCAGGGGGCCCTCGAATCCTTACCAGAAATCTCGATCGAACTGAACTTTTGGAAATTTCTCCCATTTTCAAAATAAATATGACAGGTTACAACTTGCTACCCCACTTTAATCATGACAACTCAGTAGAGAGAAATTCAAAAGTTATGCCTAGGGAATTCCCCTAAATTCTTTCTGTAGGTTGGCAGTGTGTCAATTTGACGGATAGTGATATGTGCGTCATTCCCCAACGACACTTGTAGCGTATTAAAATAATGATAAATAGAAGAAACCCAGTGGTGCATTTAAACGCAAACTACGCCAAGAAAGAGAAGATAGTAAACAAAAATTGCCCAAAATTGACAAGTTTTTTAGTCAGCCTTCTGCAAGTACATCTGGTCAAAATATTTGTATTGATAGTGACTAAAATAATGTGGTAACTGCAGTGTTGGTTGAGAAGCCTACTGAAGAAGATTTGAAAATTATTGCATTTGGAGATACTCCGCCACCGATCATGTGAACGTGGATGATGTTTGCATGACACACATAAGAGCGGAGGGTTTGGAGGAACCACAGACCTCTACATTTTTCGAAAATGTGTACGACAAATCTTTTTATGACTTGGGAACTTCACGAACAAAATATTAAGTGATAACGAAAAACGTCAAATTCTTGATATGGGGCCTTTACAGCCTTCAGGACCTTTTCCAACAGACATCAACCAGAACAATAGGTGTTTTTCAAAATCGTTCTACTTTTCGTTTTCTAAATATGGGCCAGTTAATCGTTTTTGGTTGTGTTCAAAAATATTCATATAGGCCCTTGTTTTTCACTTCAATTTATTAATATTTACCATCTAGTTTTACCTCAACTAACTCAGGCATGGACTGTTCACCAATTATTTAAGGAAATAATGAGTAAATATGGAGTGCTAGAATGCGACCTAACGGAAGTATTTACAGCAATGTTATTATTCTTTACAATTCCTGTCACTTCTGCAGCAGCTGAAAGGTCATTTAGCAAATAAAAAATAATAAAAAATTATTTAAGAAATAAGATGGGCCAAACTCGACTCTGACATTTATCGCTAATAGCAATTGAAAACAAAACCGCATCAAGCCTGGATTTAAACGATGTCATTGATACTTTTGCGAAAACTAAAGCTAGGAAAATATTGTAAATATAATTGTTATTTAGTCAGTTGGTAGGCCCGACCTTTACATAATAAACCCTTGAATCTTCTCTATTTCGTTTTTGTTTTTGTTTTTGTTTTTTTTTTTTTTAAATTAAAAGAAAGACAAACATTCCCGGGTTACGAATAACCCAACAATGTTTGAAAATCTCCTACTACCACCACAGAAAGCCGAAAATGTTGCTTGTGTTGTGATGGAGGACTTCTTGGCGTTGGGTTTTATTAGCCAAACCTATTTATGTTGTTACTGTTTAATATTTTTATTACCTGCCCTGCAGTCTGCAGTACACAAAAAAGAGCTTCAATAGCTTAGCATTTTTAAAGTGTTTGTATATTTCATATTTTTATTTGATAAAACCTAATCAGTTTACCTAGCAGTGGGGCCCCATTTTTTAATTTGCCCCAGGGCCCTTGGTTACCTAGCTACGCCACTGGACCGGACACGGAACAAAAAAACATATTTACAATTAATACAGACGAAATGCAAAGTGGTAAAAAAAAAGTGAAAACAGAACTTAAAATAAAGTCGCTATCCGCGTCTGTCTGTTTGTGCGCTTATTTCTTCTAAACTAGGCAACGAATTTTGATAGGGTTTTTACTATCATTTGGAGATTCATATCAGAAGATTCATCTCAAAAGATTCATCTCGAAAGATACATCTCGGAAGATTAAACTCAGATGTTTAATCTCAGAAGATTCATCTATTTATATATAATTTTTAAATCCAGTCATTTAGGGGGCATACCAGTGTACCCTGCTGCCGTCACCTTCAGCCCAAATAAATAAATAAAACAATTTTTTTTATGATTCTAATCGAATGAGCGTAGCAAAGTTCTGTATGACTCGACCATTCGGAATTTCATCTATTTGTAAATTTGTTTTTAACGTTTCGGTTCCGGTTAAAGATGGTGGAACATACTACACTTTTATCACGTCAGATTTCGCAAGATTATGGTTCCTATTTTTTTAATGATAAACTAATGTTTATAAGACAAGGTTTCTTATGCATTGTATATTCATATATATTTGTGCTCAAAGAATAACAAATTATTATAAGCAATAATTTAAAAAGAAACCTTGTCTTATAAACATGAAGCAAATGCTTTCAATGGAAGAGTAGTAAAAAGACCTAAGATGTAAAATGAATTATGTACCATGTAAACATATTATTAAAAATAAAAAATAATTACAAAAAAAAAAAAATAGCTTTTCATTAAAAATATTTGTCAAGTCAAAAAATGTAGATATAATAAGTATCGACGCCATCTAGTGGGAAATTAAGTACTAACAAAGCCTTTCCTACAAAAAATAAAGTTAATTGTTTACAGGTGAAAAAATATAATAAGCAGTAATTGTTGATTGAAGTACATTGAATTATTTGGCGTGTTCGAGTGGTCCAGAACACCTGACCAGACATCAGAAGGTGCGGGTTCAATTCCCGTCGGCGGCATTTATTTTTATTCGGGAGATATTTTCAACTGTCAAAGTTGAAATAATAATTAATTAAACAATTAAACTGAAATTTAAGTTTTGATTAATCACGAGAAAATTAGAAATATAATTTTTTTGGACGCGAGGTTCACTGTTCGTAGAACTACAAGTAATATACTTACCTAAAATTAAATACCTGCAATAGAATAACAATGGAATTCCACAAAGAAAAAACAGTAAAGAGAAATATTAGACGGTCGTGCTTTTTTAAAGCTGTAGTAAAAAAAGAAGAATTCTTTGAGATCCTCAAAAACGTTTTTTGATATGATGAGAATTAAATTGGGGTATCTCTTGATTACCTGGACCTGGGGAGGATAATGATAACCTTAAACTGGCAGAGAACATTCCTGGGCTAGTTTCGGGATAAACAAGTTGCAAGCTGTGTCCGTGAGCTGAGAGCCGAGAGCCGAGAGACGAGAGCCGAGAGACTGGTCTATTTTGTTGAATTGCTGAATATTAAACACATCCAACAAGAACCTTCACGTGCTTTGATAATTGCATGAATAATATTATAAGGCTGAATGCTGTAAAAAATGAGATCACTGAAGCGTATGTGTGATAAAACCATGTATGATCGTGTGAAAAATGTGGAGATTCGCAAAGAATGTAAGAAAGGGACGCTTAAATGGTTTGGGTATGTAAAGCGAATGGACGAAAAAAGGAGTGCAAGGAGAATATACGACGCGATGAATGTGAATGGTAGACGTCGGGGACGCCCGGGGAAGACATGGCACGATCAAGTGAACCAATGACAAAGAGTATTATGTATGTACGTGAATGAAGCAAGAATGTGAATGTGCCAAGACCGAGTTGTTTGGCGGTCCATCCTCTCTGTTTACCCCTGCGGAGAAACTGCGTGGTGGTTAGTTAATTAAGGCTTCTCTTGAAAAGATAATCCAATATCCATTGTTTAGATGTTAGGAAATACAAAAAAATCGAGGACTATATTAGCTCCTTGATTAAATACGTAATTATTTATCTCCGTACGACTTGGTGAAGTACGATTATTTTTCTCCAAACTTGACTAATGAAGTGAATTTAAATTGTGTTGAGACTGTTATTTTATCGATTTATTATTATTTATCAAGTCTCCCTAAAAACAAAGTGGATTCATTCAATTTCGGATATAAATTGCGCGAAATACAAGAGGTGGAAATCTTTAATTGGGTAGCTCTGGGATGACTGTCGTGAAAAAGGAAAATACAAATAATGTAAAGCTTATTTGTGAGTCGATTCGTGGAAGAACTGGCACAATCATCAACACTCACCAGCAGCAGTCCTGGCACGAAGCACGAGCTTTCCAAATTGCTCGGCGAATACTTCAACTGGCTCTGGGTAGGTACTGGGTGGGTACGGAATACCTCCGTATGCTTTAGATTGATTTGTATGCGCGTCTCACAGCCTACAGCGACGTGAGTTTAAGTCCACAATCCGCAGTTTAGAGTACAGCCAACACAGTCACAGTCTACCTGAAGAGCTTTCAAATGCAGCAATTACCATTGGATTGTCTCAGCACGTCAAATCAGCAGCGGGCATACGGGCTCGATACTCGGCCAGATCACAAATTTGAATAACAGCTCGTAATAATATTAATCTGTCGATGCATGTCAAATAGCAGAAACCGGTTGTTCAGACTATAATAAATAGCCGTGGAACCACGCGAGGCACATTCCACTAAACACTGAAGATAGTCCCGAGTTTGGTGAAACGGTTGTTTGGATGGACTTGCAGTACCCACCATCTGTAAAATTAGATGAAATATAAAGATGAAGATTTGAGTAGTCAGTGGTGATTGTCAGCAGCCCATCCAGTAGCTGTTATCTGTTGTAGAGAGTGTACAGTGTACAGTGTACAAGTAGAGTATTGGTAGAGCCTTGAGAATTGCGGTTTTCCTTACTGTCTTTACAACAGGTAATATTATTCAATGGACATTCCTCGGGCGCCAAATGTGCTGCTGTCGCGTATTCGTATTGGAGCCGTTTGATGGCCAAAAACAACATCAAAACCAGTTTTTTGTAAACAATCATTATATACCATTTAAATTTAGTACTATTATTGTGGGAAGATTACATTTCCTGGCCCTGCTGGTTAACAAACTGTATTATTTTACGCATAGATAGATATGGAACATCACGATGGAAATGCTGCGGTGTCGATTCCTCAATAGGAATGTTTTACCTAACGATTATACATATTACTGTGTAAGTACTTATTTTTGAATGCCCATACATAAAGCCTACGCAATCGAGGAATCCGAGATGTTTTTATTACGTAATCGTAGCGATACATGTGAATAATTCAAATAAGAGATTTTGAGTAAAAGATAATCACTATTCCTCATAAAATTACCCAACTTCCTGTTGGTATCGGAATTCCAATACACGTTGGTAACATAAGATATTCATTTCGAAGAATGTTTCTTTGTACATTGCAGTGCAAGGGTCGAGAGTTCGATTACAATTTACCTACATCGCAAACGTATTAAATGTAAGACACAGCGTGAACGTAAGGATTTACCTACTAATTCAGTAAGAATAGAAAAGGCGTTGGGTCATATAAATTTATAATAAAAAAGTAGTGAAATTATGATACCTTCAAGATGTAAGCCTTGAAACTCTCCAATCTCGTGAGGATTGTGTTCATTACACTCATATCAGAGATGAGCGAAGAACATCACCTTTGCAGTCACACTTAAACTTTAGAAACTCATAATGGGGTACACCTCTCAGAAACTTTAAAACAACTCAAAGAAGCTGAGAAACAACCCTAAGTTTCAATCAAACACACTAAGCTAGAAGACACAACCGGGGAAGTAAAACTTTCAGGTGTTCGGCGACAAGTCTTTCTTGGGAATTACAGTTTGAAAAAGTTGGATACTTCGTCAACACAATTTTTTATAAATGGTTGATAATAATTTAACGGTTGTAAAATTCGAAGAACACTTTGAGATGTTCAGATGGCGAAGATTTGAAGTATTCCCAGTGACAGGAGGCAGCTTGAGGAGAGATGTACAGGACGAGCACCGTCACGAGTCACGACCGACCTCTACCGACACGTGTGCCTCTAGGAGGGTCCGTCACACTCACTGTTCACTATTAAGAGGCCGGATTTGTTTTGCATAACACTGAGCAGCGGCAAGGCAGCCGGACCTGTCAGGTGTGGCATGGTGGGGTCACCACCCATCTATTCTGCTCTTTTGGAAACTGTCAATATTGATTATTTACCAATAAAATATGTATATTTAGATTTGTTTTGAGCGATTACACAAACATTCAAAAGCGAAACTGGTCACGATAATTAGCAGTTGGGCTAAAATTCAAGAATTCCTGTTTCAACATAATCAGTACAAGATTTATTTATTTACGTCGAGGGAGATGGAAAAGCATGCTTACAATAGGTTTAGTGGGTTCTTAGTTTGTGTTATTTAAATCATTTGTACCCATTTAGATTGAAACGGAACCTATTAGCGAAAGTCACATCACACTAAGAAGAAACAAAAAGGCGTCAAAGCGATAAAAACACGGCAAATGATGAACTTGGAGTTTTATACTTTAATGCAACTTTTACTATCTCCCCGAGGTAAATAGTTGTCTCTTGTAGTAATTAAGTTGAAACGAAGTGTTATTTCAATAATTTGTGGGTATTAAGACTGCTACGGAATTCTGTTTTTTTTTTTACCGAAAACAAATTGTTTTGATATTGTATTGAATCCTAGGTCCGAGACAGAACAATAACTTTGATTATGTGTTCACAAGTATTTCATATTTTAAAACATTTGATCAATTTTAAATTTGACGTTACTCCGAATACAGCAAACTTCTAGGATAAAACAGTATTGGGTTTATTTTCAGTCTCGCGCCCATAAGAACGGGGGGCCACAGCACGCCATGTACCAGGCACCGGCACCCAGTACCCAGGTGGCGTCGAACAACTAACACAGCTCTCTTCAGCGTATAGTTAACTGGGCACGTCGATATACCTCTCTCCAAATCTCATACCACGGCCTACCTCTACCTGTATATTTTATACACATACACTCACAATAACATTACTAATACACACCTTCCGTCCAACTCAAAGCTCGGGTCTTCGTTTCCTACCAAGAGCAAGGAGTTAGTCGAGATGGCGGTGGTGTTGTGATTGCTATTGCAGCCGCACGCACACAGTTGTAAGGCGTTTTATATTTTGTACAGTCTCTCGGGGAAATTACCTGGTATGGAGGTTAATCGGAGGCAATATTTTATTCGAATCAGAGATACCGTTCAATACATGGCCACGATATAGAATATAAAAGAAAAATATCTGCATGTAAGTTTGTAGGTCGATAGCAATCACATGCTTTACGTAGGAGAGTACTCTGCTCCCCCTCTGTCTAACTTTCGAGTACCTCTACGTGTACGTCCTCGGGTGCTCTCAGCTCTCATTCAACACTCAAGGCCATTGGGGTAAGGTATGTACACACTATACAGGAGTCGGGACTGCTCCAAATGTGTAATCAAACACGTACTATGCAGGGCCGTCTCGAGCAGTCCCATCCGGGCCAAGGAGCCAAGGAGCTGATAATACCTAACAACCTATTTGCATGCCTTTCTTGAAAGAATTGAGTTTGTATACGAACAAAACTATTTTTTCATATTGCATATGTACGGGCACAAACAAATAATTCATCTTCATTTGTTAAAGCATATTTTGCAAAAGGTGTTTTTCGCTAAATAATTAAATTAGCGCCATCTACGAAATAGCAGATTATGAATTCTTTCATGATAGTAGTTATAAGCTAGTATATTCATTAGCCAAGGATAAATAACGGGTATCCGCTGGCTGACTATTTAGATCTGGTTACGATATATAATACATTTATTTATTTAATTAACAACGCCCTTTTCAGGCATTAGAAAGGAATATTAAATTTATAAATTTTTCTCCGAGTAATAATAATAACCATTTCTATCGTGAGTGGTGGCCTTATAACAGGGCGATACTGAAAGTATTCCACTTGTTCAGGTTTTTGAACCCGAGACCTCTTGGTCCAGAGCTTTACCGAACTCCGAAATAGGTCAAGAATTGAAAAAATATAAAGTTGTCTTAAAACATACTAATTTCGGTTGTCTGTGCTGTGTTAGTCCTGCTAGAAATCTGGTTCAATGAACTCAAACTTGCTTTGAATTTAAGTGTAATTATCAAAATTGGAACCGATTGATTGAAGGGTTCGGACAAGCGATAAAGTAGGTAGGTACCTACCTATTATATATAATATTTTTTAACAGAAAATTGTTTTATCCATTTTAATTGGAACTGATTTTTCAAGAATTCAGACTGCCCAGTGATTTTTCACAGGTGTGCGCTAGTTTAATAATAATTTTGTTTTTGTTAGAAAGCTCAAGAATGAAACAAAAAAAAAACATTCTCGTTTCGAAATTATTATTTTAAAGGCTTCCACTGCTGAAATTTTTTAAATAATATTTTTATATTCAAATTATTTCAAAATTATTATTTTTATAACTATTGAATCAATTTACCCTTGATAAATATCAAAATTTAATGTGTGTTATTGTTCAAATTGCATTTATATATTTAAATTGAAATTATTTTACTTTAGTCTTCCGCTGAAAAGAATCAATTTACTCTAGAAAAGGTGTCCATTTTAATGTATTGATACTGCTTTTATATTTTCAATCATGTTTTTTTTTTAAATCTAATTATTTTTAAGTTTTCTACTGAATCAATTTATTAACCCTTGATAAATATAGAACTTTTACTGTGTTGAAACAGTACCTACTGCTTTTATACATTAGAATTGTCTTTAATTACTACTGAATGTAATTACTAATTACAATTAACCGTGAAAGGTGTCATCCTTAAGGTTAAACGCAACGCTCGTTGTATTCTACGTGTTCACAGATGGCGTTAATTAATTAATTTTGTTTAAATACGCTTTTGCAAGGTATTGCTTTACAGTATTAAGACAAATTATTTGTTTGCGCCCTCATATACGCAATATGAATATGAATAAATAGTTTTGTCCATATAAAAACTCAATTCTATCGAGAAAGGCATACAAATACAATATTGGATTGAATCATCGGTAAAATATTGTATTTGTGTGCCTTTCTCGAAAGAATTAAGTCTTTAAACGAACAAAACTATTGATTCATATTCATATTGCGTATATACGGGCGCAAACAAATGATTTGTCTTAATATTGTAAAGTAGTACCTTGCAAAAGCGTATTTAAACAAAATTAATTAATTAACGCCATCTGTGAACACGTAGAATACAACGAGCGTTGCGTTTAACCTTAATACAGATGAACTCCTAGTGAGGAGGACAATCCTACTCCGAACACAACATAAACAGACGCGGTTGGCTGCTGGTGCTGCTGATCCTTGGGCTGATGATGAAGCAAAAACATGCGTTTTTAGTAGGGTTTTTTGGTAACAAATTTTACCATACTGAGAAAATACACGGCCTCTAAGCAATAGCCAGGTAACGTTTAAAACACCCATAAGAAGTAAAAATTGTTAGGCGCATATTACGCCGTTCTATTTGTATAAAGAACATTAACTTTAAATTCAGTAAACTTAAATGATTCACCAGTTCATGGAAAATAAGAGTGTAGAAAATTAAACAAAGGACAACTAATATGCAATATCTGTAAATAAATAATGTTTGGATGAATAATTAAAAAAATAAACGGAATTGACAAAAGTCGGTACGCACCCAGTAAAAATATTTGGATATTTGTGGGGTAAGAGGGGACTGCAGGCGGGAGTCCCTAAGTAGTTCGAAAACGTTATTTGAAACTTAAGATACTATCGACGTGCAACCAATTTTGTTTCTCCCGCCAAATTATTTAATTTCAAAACATTTGTATTAAATTATATTCCAACATTATAACATGTCGCCGATTCAAATGAAAATTCTGTATAAAAAATAATCTAAGCACATAAATTTATTAACATGTACTAATATTCGTGAAATATCACCTCAGGAGTGAGTTATACAAAGTTTAAAAAATACTGTACATCTTAAAAATAAACTTATTATCTTCACACTTTACCTTTAGAAAGAACTTAACAGATGGCAGTGATCGGAACTCACTCATATTTCATTGGAGTGTTCTTTGAAGATAAATAAACAATTGTTAGGAAAAAATAATGTGCTAAACAGGGATTTTTTGCTTCTTTTCATAAAACAAGTTTCCAAATCTTTTCTATACAAATTAAGAATCTTCAATATTGGAAACCAATGACATGCTTTTATAAGTAAAAAATATTTATGCAATTTCCATTCCCATGGTACATAATATAATTATAGACTTCGTTATCTGAACAACGATGTGTTCAATATAATATAAAATATAATAAATGTATGGATTATAATCATATTATGTATGTAAGTGGAGGGAGATAAACAAATGAAATATAATATTCTCACTTCGGTATTCAGTATTTTTTTAATAATCATAACAGATATTATGAGGTAATTATTTTCCATGACAAAGAACAAGATAATATATGTTAACAATTTAAGTCGGTAAAGAGCAGACGCATCACGAGGACTGTGGTTGTGGATTCCAAATATAAATACACCGAACGTATTGAGGATTTTGGACGCCATACCCGACTACGAAATCTAAATTAGTTCCTTCGAAACCTAGAATTTCCTCCATAGATGTCATTAATTTTTCTTTGACTTCCACCTTATTTAATTTTAATTCTTGAGAAGCTTTCTCCTCAACGGCTTTTATTTTACTGACCACCGCTAATCTCTTATGATAGGCAAGGAAGGGGTCTTGCAACATGGAATTCAACTTGTTGACCAGGTCACTGTCATTTTCATGAGGGATCTCGGTACTCGTAAGTTGTGCAATGGTGGTGTTGCGAAGGTATTTAACTTTGTGCATTAGCTTGGCTTTGCTCTCCTGGGGGAGGAAGGGATCCTTCATGACGAGGCGGATCCTCTCCAGCAATCTGACCCCGTCTTCGATGGGAACGTGCGTCTGTTTCCCTAGTCCGTTGGCCATCTTGCTCCGTATTTCCATGACTCTTTCAATGAACCTTCCCTTTTCAGTTTGAGGTATCCACGGGAACTGCAAGAGGGCGTGTAGCTTTTCAATGGTTTTACTATAATCACTCCCGGAATCTGAATCCCCCGCATCCCTCATCACACCAGACACTACTTTCTCCCGGAGAGCTGCAAACACACACTCCACTTGCTGTTTCTGCTCTGGCGAGATATTTTCCAAGATGGACATCTTATACAGCTTATCCAGGACGTAGAATTCACTCTGGTCAGACTTTTCCGCCTGCTTCAATAGGTCTTGTATGATATTATTGTTTAGCTCTAAAATCCTATTATGCAGGTACTGTTTTCTTGTTGGTGACAGGAAGGGATCTTCAATCATACGCCTGAGCTGCAGAAGCTCCCAGGTATTAGTAGCAGTAAGCGGAGAGAAACCGGTAGCCAAAGCTTCGCAGCTAAAGCTGTTTTGGTGGGGGATAATAAGGGCGGGATAATCCACCGTGTTGGCTGGAAGGAGTTGTTGAATTTCCTCTGCCTTTGTGAGAACTTCTACAATGCGAGAAGGTGCTCCAGAGGATTCCGCCCGCTCCTTGAATGGCCGAAATGTGCGCCTTTTCTTTTTGTGTATTGGTGATGCTGGCTCCGCTACTTTCTTCACTTCAAATTCCTGCGTAGACTTATTTTCTTCTTTAATATTACATTTCCTCTTTCTTCTATTTTTTTTTGTAGTCCCCAACTGTTTTTCATAATTTTTTTCTTTACTTGAAGCATTTTTGGGTAAGCCGACGTCTTGATTCTTTCCTTGCAAATTTTCGCTATGTTCAAAAGCGTTGAGAGTATTTCCGAGATTTTCCATTATCATTTTACATCTTGAATGAACTTCTTTTAAATCGGCATAATCTACAGGTTGCTTTAAAAGTTTTCTCGCAGTTTTAAAGGAATCGATGAGTGTTGAGGCAGAGTCCGTATCCGATACTTCCATTTTAGTATTCATTGTAAACAATAAATTTTCTACATCTGTTCTGTCAAAATAGAATTTTGGCTTTCGATTTTCCGTTTAATTATAAAGGATGGTCCTGACTACGTAATATTTATAGTGATTCCGCCTCTAATTAGTAAATCAGCATTTTTGGGATGAGACAGTTTAAATTTAGATCCTGAAATAAAAACAAAAAATAGTTAAAAAAATATTTCAAAGAACAGTTAGGTTAAAATTGAAGTATTCGTTTTTCTATTAATCATAAACAAATTCAATTACCTTTGGCAAATAAACTTCAGTCCGGTCTCTCAATTTGATATACGACCAGTTAAATTTCGATTACTTCCAAAGAATTATACAAACTTTAATAATTTAGAGTAAAACAACAAACACAGAAACGTGCCAAATGAAAAATGGCGGACGTGAGTGAAGTTAGGCGCGGCTAACAGCAGTCGGCAATGAACAGCGCCACCCGCCAGCAACACCAACCTACGAAAACTATTTTAACGAAGGAAGTAGGAACTATTTGATAATGTTCTCCCCACATACAGGGAAAATTCCCTACATCTGGGAAAAATTATTCAACCTTTCCAATGGATTCTTACGACGGCATTTGTTTTACCGCAAATTTTCTGCAATTTGAATTTGTGAACAAATTGATAGGCCAAACTGCAAGGCCAAAAAAATTATAAAGGTAAACGAAATAATGTTTCCTAATAAATAGGTAAGAAGTTTTTTGTTGGGAACATACTTACAACGGGGGCTTCTTCACCTCAATATCATCATTATTTAGTAATAAAGGGGCCTACAGACTTGACCGATTTGAAGGAAATGTGGAGAGATCAAAAGACAGGCTGTGCTTGAAAAGCACAGTCTGATGGACAAGCCTTCCGACGTGGTACCTTCAGCTAGAAAGGATGAAATCAGTCTTTGTTTATAAGCAGCTGCATGTAGTATAACGTTAATAGTACAAACTGGCGCTGGTTTTATTGTCATTGAATGTTATTTACATAATATTGTGTCTTGTATTTCACAATAGACAAAAAAGTAAATGTAAATGATTAATGATGGATTTATCAATAAATTTGAAAGCAAAACACAGTATTTTTTTTAAATGTTACGTTGTTTCAATCCACTTTATTTCTTTGTCATCCGTTTTGGAATTATCCTTCCATTATCAGAAAACTAAAACTTACATCAAATATATTATAAATACCGCTAATCGTGTTGGGGAGAGGTGTACAGGATGAACAGAACAGTTTATTGGGAGCATGTCAAGAATTGGAGAAGTTATGATGAAAACTAAGGCATTCAACACTTGAATTATGAAAAAATTACTTTTGAGAAGTTTTTAATACCAAAAAATATGCATATCATTTCAATTAAAGGGAATATCAGATTAAAAGTCTGATACAACACCAGAAGAAATAAATATTATGTTGCACATCCCCTACAACATTTAATGCAAAATTGATAAAAATATTGCCCGTCAGGTGAGTAAGTTAGCCACTTTTAAAAATGTCTTAAACAGTGATAAGTTCACGGAACTTATCAGAGGAAATATAAATTTATTTACAAAAAATATACTCCAGGCCAAACAGTATATAACAGAATAATGTATAAATATGAATTATGAACTGCCACTAAACGTTACTTATTGTTCATGCTGGTAGCATAACCGGAGTAGGGTGGGGAACAGTAGATGGAAGTAATGCTTGGTGAAATCAGTGACAAAAGCCAGAGTGTGGGGAGTGACAAAGCCTGTGTAACCAGGGAGGCCAATCAGTCACTGGTTACGCAGACGTCACCTCGTTCAATTGCTTTTCACCATTCTCTTCCACTCCAACACCTTACACTAGACACTCCCTCTATTCTTCTTCTTCTTCTTTTTAGGTTTAACATTTTCAGGTTCATTCACAGCTGGAGTTTCTGCTTTCCTCTTCTTCTGTTTGAATTCTTCCTTGGTTACTTCTGGAATTGGTGGGTCAGCTGTTTTTTCTTCTTGTTGGCTCTTTTTTTTCTTTTTCTTTGAAGTTTTCTCCTCCATTTCGTGGATGCCGACTTGTTCAGAATCGTCAAGAACTTCCTTTGAGTGAGGTATGATAGCTGCATCATCCTTGCTATCCTTGCATACTTTCATTGGCTTTTTTTTCTTGGATTTTTTAGCTACAATAATCTCATCTTCTCCAATTTCAATCACTGAAACGCTCGTTTTAGAGTTGTTCTCGTCAGCTTGTCCAAATTTCATTTTCTTTATTTTCTTTGATTTTCTAGAGATGGTTTCAACAACCTCAGAACTGTTTGAAGTGAAAGCTGACTGTTCCGTAGTGAGACTCACAGTTACTTCCTCCTCCAGCTGTAATGGTTGAGGAGATGCATCGGCAGATGGTTTCTTCTTTTTCTTCTTCTTGCTGACAATCTGGCTATCATCATTATCTTTAACTAGTTCTGTCAGTTTAGCAGAGTTCTTCTGTTTATTGGGATCCACATCAGGTTCGGACGCTTTACTGAAGGAAATATATTTATTAGGTTCAACTGGACCGACAGCTTTATTGAAGGAAATAAATTGACTTGATTCTGCAGCATGTTCAGCAGCTTGACTGAAGCCTTTAAAGTTATTTGTACCTCTATCAACAGAGTTGTATGGTGTATAAGCATGGTCATCCATTCCATTTCCAGTAGTGGCGGCAACAGGAGTGGTTTCAGTTTGAGAAGAAAATCCTTTGAATGCTACACAACTCTCATCTTCTGATAGGTTAGGTTTACTTTCACAGATATTATTTACTATTTGTGAGACTTCGTTTCCTAATTTAGATTTATAACCGAGTTTAGATTGAAAATAATCTTTCATGCAACCGCCAACAATTAATTTTGTATCTTCATTCTTGTCTTCTGGTGCAGGATCATCAACTAGAACCTGTTTTTCTTCCACGTAATTTAGAGTCTTCTTGCCAAATATATTGGCCAGGTCTTTATTGCTGTATCTAGTTATATCTTTTCCTCTAGTGAATTTCTTGTAGTGGAGACGGGAAGATGATTTTTTAGACTTCTCTTCTAAAGATGACTCGCTGTGTAATTTCGATTTATCCACAGTGCCTAGAAAAGAAGAAAATCAGTTACTAGTACTGTGAACATACGACATCTGTGTGTGAAGCAGGTTAATATTAATTTATTTATTATTAATGTGGGGAGGTAAGTGCAATCCCACACATTCCATAGAGAGTATAAGTACATAGTTAGATAGATTAAAACTGCACACTATTGGTATTATTAAAATTAGATAATACTTCTAACGTAAAACTTTACATGGCAGAAGATAAATTTGAAAAGGAAAGCATGAAAATTGCACACGA